>NC_056746.1:1336811196-1336868696 GCF_019279795.1 Protopterus annectens | reverse complement strand
AACCGGTTGCCTGTACCGACTCCCATGAGGAGCCGATGGGGCCTTCAGACTTTTCATTGATTGGACCTCCAGATATTGCTCCCTCAGATGGGTCCAGAGCTGCTGTGTAGGAACCGGCTTCTGAGGGAGTTTTTAGGCCTACACAGCTTCATGTACAGATGACTCCAGTTTTGCAGTCAAGGACAAAGGCAAAGACTAAGGCTCCGGCAAAGACAAAGCAGCATGCACAGGCACCTTTTGTTCAGGGCCCTAGATCTCAAAGACAGATGCTTAGAATGGGTGAAGACCTGTTAACTATGATCAGGGATTCTCATCCCCCTCCTGACAAGAGACCTAGGCTGGAGCCAGATTATGATTCCTCAGATCAAGTTTCGATTTCTTCTGCTTCTTCTTCTGAACAGGATTATTCCTTCCCTCCTTATGAGGATTCTGATGCTGAAGAATCCCTTCCTTCTGCCTCTCCTCCTGAGGATTATTAATTTGGGGAAACCTTGCATGACATAAGAGAGCATTTTCACTGGGAAGGGCAGGAATACTCTGAATCTAAGAAAAGGCTTAGGGATTTTCATCTGCTTCCACAGCATAGACACCTGGCTATTCCCCCTGTATTGGACATTGTGGATGATGTTTTTACAGAGGCATCTCTCTCTCTCATGATTCTTTTCCTCCTGCTCCTGTCAAACCGGATAGGTATTATAGGGTTCCAGATTCCCACAAATATCTTTTTAAGAATCCTTCAGCTGATCCAGAAACTATTTCTCAGGGCCCTAAGGGTGTTAAAGCGGCCTCTGCTAAGAATCCTATTCCCTTTGACCGAGAGTCCAGAACCTTGGGAAGATGGGGCAAAAAAGTTTATATTTCTACTACATTGTCTATTAGAGCTTTGAATTGTCAATTTCATATGTTAAAATATCGGCAATACCTTTTGTCTGTGTTAAAGCAAAAGATGTCTGCTGTTTCTGGTGGTGAAGACAATAAGGAATTACAGGATTTATTGCATGCTACTGAGCAGGTGGGTAAACATACCCTGCACTGTGGTTTTGATTCTTTGGAGGCTTCTTGCAGGGCTGCAGCAACTGGCACAGTTATTAGAAGGCATGCTTGGTTAAAGGAGCAACATTTGCCTGAGCAGGTTAAAGCAAAGCTTTTAGATGCCCCTTTGCAACACAATGTTTTGTTTGGGGCCAAAGCTGAGGAAGTATTGAAGAAAATGGTAGACAAAGCCAAATCTATGCAGACGGTTAAATATTTTCTACAGGTACAACCCCCTAGATTTAGCAGGAATTGGCCAGCTAAACCTTGGTCCTTTCCGAGCTCAGACAGACCTCAGAGGGGCAGATACAGGCGTTCCAGAGGTAGGGGTCAGGCACAGCCTCCTTTCAGAAATAAGCAGTGGAGTGCCCCCTCTCCCAAGGGAGGGGAAGATAGGTTACAACCTTACAGGAAACAGTCATTATGACTCTCCCTTACTAGCTCCAGGGGCTCCCCTCCTGGATGCGCCTTTGGGAGGAAAAATCTCTCTTTTTTATCACAATTAGAGCCACATAACCCAAGACAAATGGGTTCTGGACATAGTTTCAAGGGGTTACAGGTTTCATTTCCATACCTTGCCAAAATCAAATGGATGGCCAGATCTGCCAAAGCATCAATGGGCAGAGGCACAACAGCAAGTTCAGTCCCTCATGGATATGAGGGCCATAGGTTTGGTACCAGATTCAGAAATGGGGCAAGGGTTTTATTCAAGACTTTTCCTGGTTTCCAGGAAGGAAAATGCATGGAGACCAATCCTGGACCTTTCCGTATTGAACACCTTCCTAGAAATTCCAAAACTCAAGATGCTCACTCTGCAGCAGCTGCTGCCTATGCTGAGCAAGAACGCTTGGATGGTGACTTTGGACTTGAAGGAGGCTTACCTGCATATTCCCATACGGCAAGAGTGCAGAAGGTACCTGAGATTCAAAGCAGGATCGAGGCATTACCAGTTCTCTGTGCTGCCCTTTGGCTTATCAACTGTGCCCAAGGTCTTTACAAAGTGCCTGGCACCAGTAATGGCATTTTGCAGACAGAAGGGAATTCAAATATACCCTTATCTGGACAATTGTCTCATTCAAGCAGATGGCAAGGAGACTTTACTTCAGCATCTAGCATTTGTGCAGCATCTTCTCTTGTGCCTAGGGTTCATGGTGGACCTAAAGAAATCAAACCTGGTGCCCACGCAGCAAATTACTTTCCTGGGTGCATTTCTGAGCTTTACAACCCAGATGGCTTATTTGACACCAGACAACAAAGTGCAACTGGCTTCTTATTTCAAAAATCTGGCTTTAATGAGTCAGCTGTCTGCAAGAAAAATTCTGCAGACTCTGGGTTACATGGCATCCTGCATTATCTTAATACCATATGCAAGACTGCATATGAGGAAGATACAGTGGTACCTCAAGAGTGTATGGTCTCAGCATTGCCACAGTCTGGAAACAGTGATTGCAATTTTGCCTTGTCTCTGGCAGGAGTTTCTTTGGTGGGCCGATGCCTGTCTCCAGAACAAGGGGAGGCCTTTCTGTCCCATTCCAACCAATCAAGTCATAACGACGGATGCTTCGGATTATACATGGGGAGCGCACATGCAAGGGAAATGTCTTCAGGGTGCCTGGACAGAGGACCAAATGCATCTGCACATAAATTTGAAAGAGATGCTAGCTGTACAGAATGCCCTGACAGCCTTCAAAGATCTTATTCTACCGGGGCAATTACTGATAAAGATGGACAACACTACGGTCATGTGGTACATAAACAAGCAGGGAGGCTCTCACTCTTACCCCTTGTGCAGATTGGCCATGGCTCTGTGGAACACAGCACTAGCCAACAAGGTGGACTTACAAGCTCAATTCCTGCCAGGAAATGACAACACTCTGGCAGACAGTCTAAGCAGAAATATTTCAGATCCACATGAATGGATGTTGGATGTTCGGATATTCAGGATGATAACGGAGGCGTGGGGGTGCCCGGACATAGATCTTTTTGCATCTCCCCAAATCCATCAACTTCAAACGTTCTGCACGAGGACCTACCACAAGCTAGCGTGGAAAGTGGATGCCCTTTCATTCAGTTGGAAGCACCTTTCAGTATATGCTTTTCCTCCTTTGCCTCTTCTACCTCGGATACTTCTGAAAATCAAACAGGACAGACCGCAAATGATTTTACTGGCTCCCAACTGGCCTTGGCAATTCTGGTATTCCACCCTGATGAACCTGGCTCAGGGTCCACCTTGGATTTTGCCACAACTTCCACATCTACTGTCTCAACGAGATGGCCAGATCCTGCACAGCCATGTCAAAACTCTGAATCTAGCAGCCTGGTGGATCCAGGGTCTTTATACAGTTCTACCCTTACCAAGCAGGTACTGGACGTAATTCTTGAAGCTAGATGGCCCAGCACCAGGAAATCTTATGCAGGTAAATGGAAAAGATTTTGCTCCTGGACTCAGGCCCAGGGTTTTGATTCTGCAGTTCCAAACATTCCTCTGATTTTACAATACCTAACAGAGATGTTACATAAGGGCCTATCTTTTTCATCTATCAAAATTCATGCTTCTGCTATTTCTGTACATTACAATACGGATCCCCCAATCTTTTCTCTTCCATTACTTAAGCAATATCTCAGAGGGGCAAAGAATATAAGGCCCCCCTTTAAGAGCACCAGTTCCCACTTGGGATCTCAACTTTGTTTTGGAAAAGTTAACTTTGTCTCCTTTTGAACCTGCAGCTTCCACAGATTTAAAGTTTTTATCATGGAAAACTGCTTTTCTTTTAGCCATTGCCTCTGCCAGAAGAGTTTCGGAATTGCAAGTTCTCATGGCTGTGGAACCCTTTATTATTTTTCATCAGGACAGGGTGTCCCTGAGGACTAATCCCACCTTTATGCCTAAGGTGGTTTCGAAAGTAGCCTTGAATCAGACTATTCATTTGCCTACCTTTTATCCTAATTTTCAAAGTGACGAGGAAAGTATTTTGCATTCTTTAGATATACACAGGCAGCTTTGTTTTTACCTGGACAGGACCAAGATTTTCTGGAAATCGGACCAATTGTTTGTGGCTTATGCTTCTACCTCACAGGGGAGAGCAATCACTAAGCAGACTATTTCTAAGTGGAGTGCCCACTGCATCAAGTTCTGTTACTCTCATCATGGTAAACCTGTTCCTGTTAATGTCAGAGCACATTCTACCAGAGCTACTGCCACTTCAGCAGCTTTTCTCAGTGGAGTACCTACCAAGGAGATCTTAGAAGCTGCAACTTGGAGTTCTGTGCATACTTTTTCTAAGCACTACAACCTCCCTCTCTATTCTAAATCTAGGGAAGGCTTTGCCTCTGCAGTCCTGCAGGATTTTGTGGCCACCCCTTCTGTTCCTTCTCCAGCCACCCTTTCTTAGCTTTGGGATTCAACCCTACAGTAATGACTGTAACAGTGAACCACAATGAACATAGTACAGTTGTGTACTCTTACCATAAATGTAGATGTTCGAGTATGTTCACTGTTACAGTCTGGGTTACCCTCCCTCCTATCCCCTCTTTTGTTGTTCTTTGAGTGCTGTCTGTGTCTCCTCGGCACTTCTTCTTTCTCTGAGGTATTTTTGCTGGTGATATTTGTGAATGTTCTGGTTTATGTTTGCTTTTTGATTAAGCTTTGGGCCTTTATTTTTGGGCACCTGACATCTGGGGCAAGAAAAATTGGGGAAAAATGGCATCGGCTGAGGTCTTTATACCCCTGGCGCACTGACGTCAGGGCAGGAGTGACTTCAGCCGACGTCGGACCCGACTTTGAGACTCTGGCCGATCGAGGGCTGCTGCCAGCAGGAAGAACCCTACAGTAATGACTGTAACAGTGAACATACTCGAACATCTACCTTTATGGTAAGAGTACACAACTGTACTTTACTTGTAACATGGCATCCTAAATAATGGTATGGTGGTTAGTTGCTTTCTTTAGGTGTTTTGTTGTCAGGCTTCAAATGCAGAGCATGTAGACACTGATCTGGCAGTCTTCCAAGAAAGAGGGAAACAGGTATTAGTTGTCTGACAGTCATTGCTAAGTTTTCAAAGTGCAGTGACCTTGGTGTAAGAATCATAATGCAGAGGATACAAGAGAATCAATCCCTGCATAGAGTTTTTTTTTTTAAATGCTTGCAATTTCTTCATAACATTAGCTTGAGTACATGTGTTACAAGCATTTGTATACTCAAGCTGTTGGTTAGGAAATATTGTGTCTTATATCTATTTTGAGGCACTGTTTCTTTCTTTTTTTATGTATTTATTTATATATTGAGTGGTTGTACTGGAGTCCATAGTATTAATAGCTCTCTCTAAGCTGCAATCTTACTTTACATATTTGGCATCTTGGTAAGTAAATACCAATTATGTATACAGATTGTCAAACAAAATATTTACAAGTTAGGATATATGGAGTCTTTCTTTCCATTTCCTTATATCGTAATACTTTTTTATTACACTGGTCCCTATTTCTTCATTCTGCTTGTATTACAAGTTAAAATTCTATCTAGCCCGTGCCACTTTGCCTTCTCTTTTTCTCTCTCTTTCTCAAATGTGGTAGTTTGTGGGACCTTTTTATGGTTTTAGTTTCATTTGGTGTTTTCTGGCTGACCAGCAAGGACTGGAGGAGTTAGGGCAAGCATTTGTTATTAGAAAAAATGGCACATTTATTTTTGTGGCAGATTTACTTTTTTTTTCAGAACAGAAGTCTAGTATGTTTAAATGTTAGACCGGATTGAGGAACGTTTGTGGTACATTTTATATTTGGTTATTTCAGTGGCATGTATTAAGATTTGTGACCATGTTGTGGTACTTGATGTAACTGAGTAGGGATGCACAGAAAGTTTATTTAGATGTTTGGATGTCTTTGTGAAACAAGATGGTTCCTGGATTACTTCATGGAATGTTCATTCATGATGGATGCTGAAGTTATATATGTGAGCAGATGTTTGCACTAAGCAGCGCACCACACAGTGACCCAAAAAAGGGAGAAATAGTTGAAATGAGGAAAAGCGATCTATGACACACACAGTAGAACATGTTAGTATGCATGAGAAATTTCTACATAGGTCTGGATTTCAACTCTCACTACAATGTACCTTTAGAAAACAGGATAGGTGCCTTATCCCTCTTTGCCACACAAACAGCTTGACAGCAAAGAACTGAAGTCATTCTTCACACAACCAGCTGCAGTAGAATGTACAGTGATATCAAGCCATAAACTGTTATTTGTACATTTATTATATTTATTATATTGGGACACAGTGAACTTAGTGAACAGACAACCTCTTATGATTATTGCTTGCAAATATACAGCTCTGTCTTACCTTTCTGTGTTTATTAGTCATTCATCATTTATCTGACCAGTACTTTGAGACATGCATTGGGTAAGCCATTCTATATCACTGGCCTTAAAATGTGTGAGGATATTAACTGAGAATAATATGATATTGCAATTGCCAACAACTAAATGGCAGGATGGATGGCACAAACAAGCATAGACTACTCTTTTGGTGGGGCAGCAAAGGTGAGTTACTGTTATGGCACATACACAGGTACACTGTTCTTTTGGGGCAAGCAAAGGTGAGTTACTGTTATGGCACAAACAAGAATAGACTGTTCTTTTTGGGGGGAGCAAAGGTGAGTTACTGCTATGGCATAAACGAGGATATGTTGCTTTTGTTTCTCTCTGTGTTTTGCATCCTGCCTGTTGTTTGATATTGTGAGGGTTGTGAAGTCAGAAACTGCAATATGTGTCATTACTTTCTAACTTCTCTCTTTAATGATTTTCCAGTACAAATGTATGGTTTTAAACCAAGGACATGCAGTGATCATCAATACTTCAATACTTTTGAGAGGAATGACTGTATGAATCTTTGATGCTAAGCCCTACTACTTAATAATAGACACATATAAGTCAAATAAGTCTTTGCTATCACGTTCAGGTAATTTCTGTACAAATGCCCATGAAGTCTAAGATCTGCAGATAGAAACTTTCTCACAGTAAACAAAGCTAACAACACTCATGGTAAAGCCATATTCTCAAATCAAATAGCCAAATTATGGAACTCTTTACCCTACACCCTCCAAAACACACCTTAATCTACCAATTTCAAGCAACTGCTATTTGAACATCTATCCAAAAACTGGGATTGCTCCTGCACTAAATCTGACTGACAATATATCTATAACTCTGTGAACACACTGTTTACTCCTTACCTCATTTTCTCCCTCTCCTAATTGCTATTACTACTCAAAATATATGTGTGTGTGTGTGTGTGTGTGTGTGTGTGTGTGTGTGTGTGTGTGTGTGTGTGTGTGTGTGTGTGTGTATAAAAGAAATCTCATTTTTCATAACTATTGTTTAATATGAAAACAGTACTAATTTTATTTTTCTCATAGTGATCTTCACTGAAAGTCTTGTGTGTTTTCCTTTTTGAACCTGTGTCTACTAGAAAACTGTTTTGAATACTACTTTGTATAGACTAACTAGATGATGTGCATTCTGCATCTTACTATATGTATACTAATTATTTTGTTTTGCTTATATTTCTGTGGAGATTTTCTCCCCAGACTTTTGTTGAAAATGTGATTCTGGCCCAGTTGGACTTTCCTGGTAAACAAATGTAAATAAATTGTACTGCAGGGCTCTCCAGATGTATCTAGGCACTGGGACCGTGACTTCAGCAGCCCATACACATGCTCTGTGATATTTCTGGTTTGAGCATGTGCCTCATTATGACACTCTTACATGGGTGTGCATGCATTTCTGATGGGTGTCATCAGCCATGGTTCCAGTGCATAGCCTGCATCCCCCAGTGAATGACCTGTGGGATATCCTCCCCAGTAAACATCTGGTACAGTTGGGAGGTGTGTCAGATATGTGAGCCATGGTAACTGCCAGGGTTGCCAGCATACATGTTCAAGATGATTCCCTTTGCATTACACCCAACTTGGCAGTTGAGGGTGGCAGAGGTCAGAGATTTCCTGCATTGTGTCCCTATCCACCCTGTAGTGCTCTATAATTTTCATATCATGTAGGTTGTGAAAAGTTAAACATGGCCTGAAAACTCTTCTCCTTCTCGGCCTCAGCCTATTGGCAGCAGCAGCAGCATTGGCTTCAGCCTATAGCACATAGAAATGGATTAAAGCAGCAGCAATCCCTAGCATTCTGTCTGTGTAGACTTTCCATGTCTGTACTCTAAACATTTTGAAATTCACAGGAAAAAGACAGCATGAAGTTTACATGGATGCTTTACATCTTGTTAAATAGCTCCACTGGGTTGGATTGATTGATTAGCATGCAATTCAGCTGTGTATGCTTTAATTAACATCTATGAAACACAGACAAACGTAGATGCAATCCATTAATAATCTATACTATATAAAAAAGGCAACTGTGTAGCTAGCAATAGTGATGGTGAGGAAAGTTGTATATGTTTGGAAGACTGAAAAAAATGCTTTTTCTTCAGGATACATCTGTACAGAGGAGTACTGAACTTCAGAAGGTATGCTCCCATTTTGTCACCTACATACTGCATATGCTGGAATGTATTTAAGAATAATGTGAAGCAAAGACTTTGCACTTTTATCTGTTTGCATTAATTGGAATTGTACTGATGACATGAGCATGTTTGTTAAGCCAATTCAGAGGTTCACATGATTGCCAATATATGAAAATGGAATGCTGTATGATAAA
This sequence comes from Protopterus annectens, assembly GCF_019279795.1. Lineage (NCBI taxonomy): Eukaryota > Metazoa > Chordata > Ceratodontiformes > Protopteridae > Protopterus > Protopterus annectens. Next base: position 1,336,859,956 of record NC_056746.1, on the reverse strand, counting down.
TATGCACATACATTTCAGGGATAGGTCCTCTGATAGTACCTTTAGCATTTCAAGGATGTTTTGTTAGCAAAATGGGTAATTTGCCTGTTCTTTTGTAGGGGGGGGGGGGCAAAGATGAGTTACTGTTATGGCACAAACAACAATGGGCTGTTCTTTTGGGGGGAGAAAAGGTTAGTTACTGTTCCAGCACAAACAAGGATATGTTTCTCTTGTTATTCTCCTTGTTTTGCATCCTGCCTGTTGTTAGTATTTCACATCTCTAGACTGTTTTATGTTTCTCCAGTTGCTGATACTGACTGGTTACCTTTTCTGTTTTAATTGGAAGCAGTTATTTTGTATTTAAGTGAGACATAAGTGTATTATACTTCTTTTGTCTTTTAGGACACCTATAAGTATGCCACTCAGGTGTGTCAATCTGCGGAGACACCAGTCCCTTCACAGGTGCCGTAAATCAGGTAATTGTTGATGGATTTAGGCAACATGGTGCTTTATTCCTGGAAAGGGGATGGGGAGATATGTCATAAAGGAAGTGAATATGGAAGCAGATAGTCCAGGATGTAAATGCCATGGTTAGCCATGGAAGAACATATGAACAGGTGCACCACAGGCCAACTTGCATGATCACATCTGCACAGAGGTGAGCAGCTGCAGTGAGTCGTAAACAAATGGTTACTGGAGGAGGGCCTACTAAGGAACTACCACTAACCTCAATGAACAGTTCCTGGCAAATATCAGAGATCCAGACAACTCCCAGGAGAGTGCAGTACAGCATGTCCTGGGTGTGAGCACAACACTCTCTGAGACAGCAAACATGTCCCAGGAGGAGCTTCCAGGTTGGGTTTGTTCTCTGATCATTTGAATGATGTTGCCCTTACCTCTTGATTAACTTCTTCCAGGACCGTATAGACTACAGCGCAGTATTTCTTCTACAAATGGTAAGCCAAATATTTTCATGGCAGTACTGCTGAGCAATTTAAAGAAATATTGTAGTGAGTGATTTGGATCTCAGGCCTGTTGTGTTTATTGCTGTACTGTCTGTAATAGTGGCACCAGTGTTAGTTTGTTAGCATATATTGCACTATAGTAATGCAGGGCAGGTATTAATGTATTCCTGTGTTTCTTGGTTTTGCCTTTTTATCACAGGTGGTCATGACAGTGGAAGTGTGGGCCCTGTGCCACCTGATGTCAGTGTATCAGCAGACTCTGATGATGATGGTGGCCAAACTGAGGCACATTCAGAGGTGCAGAGGTTGAATCTGACACAGAGGTTGACATACAGCCATCGCCCTGCATTTCCATCGGATACATCCAGTAGGCCTACACCTACCCAGTCCACTGAGCCTACAGATATTGGACAGGTGGAGGACAAGGACATTGGTCAGGAAAGTGTGGCTACTGCAGCTTCAGTGCATGTTGAGTCTGGTCATAGCCAAAGTGTGGGTGTGGTGCCACACAGGCAGATTGAATGGCAGATTCAATTGAATGTGGTGATCAGAGGGGGCCAGCTGTCCCTCTTCCACCTGGTCCAGGTGTCACATCCCATGCCACTCAGTGTATGTTTAGGGCAATCATGGAGGCACAGCCAGATTCCCATAGATCCCCCAGACAAATGAACAGGGTTGTGGATGTGGCACATTCTGACATGTGTGACTACCTCCACCATGTTGCCAATTCACTGAATTGGATAAATGATATGTTGGACCGAGGAATGTCTGTCATGGAACAAGCAGTGTCTGTGATGGAACATCTACTGGGAGGGGAACAGCACCCTCCTGGGCATAGGTCAACTACATCATCTGCTGTCAGTCAATATGGCCATGCCAGATCACACACTCATAGTGGTAGTATTTCCACTGCTCCATCAGAGAATGTGCTGTCCACACCCTGATGTGGCAGACCATGGGGTCATAGTCTTGGATGTCCCAGTGAAGGGACCTCATCCATCAGACATCAGTCACATTCAGGTACCAGCACTGCATCTGACTGTGAGCATGGATATGCCAGTGAAACTCTGGGCAGTGCCAGTTCTTGTGGCCATGGATGACAGTGATGAACTGCCACCTCTACCATGCATGGCTCACACCTGTTCAACATACCAAGACATAGAACCAGCACAGAACTTGGCTGTGTTCATGCAGACACTCACTCACCAATTTCACCTGGAGGGCCCCTACAGACACACACCCAACAGTTACTCATTTTGTCTCACTGGCCATTTGTTGTTTTATCCCCAATGTCTGCCTTCTTCTCCTTCTTACTCACACACACTCGCTGAGCTTTTGTGTCAGCCTAGGCTTCCTGCCCCCCCCCCCCCACTCACACACACCCAACACCCTGTGCAAGTGATGATAACTGTGCCATATCCCTGTCTTCTATCTTTTGGATTCAGGGATACAAAAACTGTGTTTGATGCTCAGGGTGCATAACTAACTTAGTGCTTATTATATCTGTATTTGTGTTATTGAACTGGTCATTCTACCTTTGACTTATATTGGCCTTGGAAAATTAAACAATTGATAGTATCAAAATATCATAACTTTATAGTGAATGGTCTTGTAAGGGTTGTGAAGTCAGAAACTGCAATGTGTATCATTACTTTCTAACTTCTCTCTTGAATGATTTTCCAGCACATCATAAGTCACACCATCATATTCAGATCTTAGGATTGTATGATAGCATTGCAGTCAAACCACATCAGAAAAGTAATAAGGTATAAAACTATCTTGTCATGTACCTCAACAGACATATGCAGCAGCTGGAGAGACCGCAGGGCCTACAAATCATGCCATGATGTATGTGGATAGATTAAAAGCCATGTCACTGTAAACTTTATTGTATAGGATGAGGTGACTTCTTCTTGGCCCCCAGGCCAATCTCTGACTATGCCCTGGTGGGAGTACTGCAAATTAAAAAATCTGATATAGCTGATGACATCAGCATTGTCTGTTGAGAATATAATAATAATAGTGTCCTATATGCTGCGGTAAAAGGCTCTCTGTTATGTCAAGCAAGAGCACACGCATGTTGATTGCAGTGAGAATAGAACCCCCACCTATCTAAGTACACAGACTTCAAACCAGTGACAAATGGAGTACCACAGGGTTCAGTCATAGGCCCTCTCCTGTTTGGTATCTACTTCTCTGAAGTACCGGCTAACACAGAAGGCCTCTGGCTAAAGACATTCACAGATGACTGCAAACTAGGAGCCATAGTCGAGTCCCTAAATGATGTGGATATCCTACAGAAGGGCCTCACTGAGACAGATGCCTGGTGTCAGAGGCATGGCCTCAAGCTCAATGCCAAAAAGTGCATTGTCATCCCCTTTGGTAAAAACACTGTACCCATGAACTACCACATAAATGTCAGTCTACTTAACACCGAATGTGTGATAAGAGACCTTGGGACCCATGTGGACAGTAGTCTCTCTTTTGATAATCACATCGCCACAGTAGTTAGGAAATCCTTCTATGTGGCATACCTCATCACAAAAGGGTCCTCATCCAGGAAAAAACAGGTACTTGTTCCCCTCTACTCGGCACTCATTAGACCCATTATAGAGTACAATGCCCCTTTTGGAATGTACCTCACAAGACATCTGCAGCAGCTGGAAAGGCCACAGAAGTACCTCACAAAGAGGATTACTGGCCTCAAACAGATGCCCTACACTGACCATCTCAAAAAACTCTAGCTTTACTCTTTAGCATATCGCCTTCTCTGAGGAGATCTCTGTCTAACATATAAAACTATGTTAAACCCAGAGCTCTTGAACATGCTACACCTAAAGAAATCCCAATCCCTCCGAAATACACACTCTAGGGACCTAAACATTGTCACCACAATAAACAGAACATGCTGGAGGGATAGATTCCTGTCCTAGACTTCCCATACTCTGGAACAAGCTACCCATCTATGTCAAGCAAAGTTCCTCATTAGCACTCTTCAAGAAAAATCTTGATGAATGGATGGAAAATAGGAAATACACCCCAGGGATCACTTCTGTGGCTCTGCTCAACAGGGGCACAGGAAATTAACTTTCTTGGGTGGCATAAGCCAGGGAACCTTGTTGGCTAGGCTTACTTAGGCCCTTGGGCCAATAGCCTAGTACCTACCTATGAATCTATGAACCTATGACTACAGAACACAGTTCTTAATGCAAGTGCCATGGCACAAGTCTGACTTTTTTAAGACTATAGCTGAACTATAGTAGATGACATCAGCAGCCCATGTGTGAGACAATATGTTGTCAGGCCTGCATAGGATCATAAGTTCATACAAGGCTACTTCCATAATGTCCCTAGGTTCATAAAAGGTTACCAGGCTAATGGGCCTAGGGCCTTTTCAAGGCTAGCTAAGTTTGCCATTGTTCCCTTTCAGACCAAGATATGTAGTCCATATTTGCAAATCCATGCTCAACGATCAGTTCTGGTTGCCCTGTCTAAGAGTAACATAAATTAAACCCCTGGGGTAAATTTATGATTTCCCATCCAACTGCCAAGTTGCACTTAAATAAGGTCACTGAGGAGCACAATTTTATGTGAACTGGCAGTTTGTTCCATAGGAGTGGCAATCTGTAGGAGACATAGCTGTCTGTCCAGCATTTCATGTTGCTGCCGCAGGCTAGATTAAGGTCCATAGAGTGAGTGATTATTGTCCCATTTAATTTACAGAGGTGCAGTATTTCCATTAAGGCAGGGTTTGAGACTGCACTGTAGGCCAGCCACAAGTCACCTCTCAGCAGTCTATAAGATACAGAGCACAGTGACAAGACCTTCAGTCTGTCCATGTAGATAATGTGGTGGAAGTAAATCCCCAAACCAAAACTTCTGCAGGGACGGCAGGTGCACAGGCTCAAAAAGCAAAGTAAAAAAACAACAGAACAGCCAGCACTCAAATGGAGCAAATATCTAGCTTTAATGTACAAAAACAGACCAGTTTCAGCCCAAAGGTGTTTTTCAATGCGACATTGAAAAAGGCCTGTGGGCCAAAACCGGTCTGTTTTTGTACATTAAAACTAGATATTTTCTCCAGTTGAGTGCTGGCTGTTCTGTTATTTAATGTGTTGGAAATCCCTGGATTTTCTTAGTGAGAAACCTCTGAGGTCTCTCTAGCTGCTCCAAGTGTCTGATGAGGTACATGCAAAAGGGAGCATTGTACTCTATTATTTGGTCTGATGAGGGACAAGTACAATGGAGTTATAATATCCTTAGTCTTGAATTCTATGCCCTTACTTATGAGGTATGCAATGTAAAAGTCCTTCCTTACCACTGTGGATACATGATGATCAACGCTGAAGTTGTTATCAACTTGCATTCCTAAATGTCTCACCATTGGGTTGGAACATAGCGGACTATTATTAATAGTGTAATTTGAATGGACTTCTGCTTTACTGAAAGGGATAATAGTGCATTTTTTTGGGTTAACTTTAAGTCTGTGGCTTTAGCAATAATCATTTATGTATGTAAGCCCATTTTGTAGTATGTTGACACCATTTGGGGATTCAGTGATTGCACATAGTATGCAGTCATCAGCAAACTTGGTGAGCCACAGGCCATCCATTTTCACTTGATTTTCTAAGAAATACATTCCAAACCATAGGGGTCCAGCACAGAGCCTTGTGGGACACCACTGGTAACAGGTCTACTGGTAGAGGTGGAATCCCCACCTATGACTGTATGCATTCTGTTGGTGAGCCAGTTGGCTACCTATCTAATGACATATGGATTAATCCCCAACTGGGTGTGTTCCACAGTGATGCCTGAGTGGGGATTGTGTCAAAGCCTTTGGCCAAGTCGAGATAGGCAGTGTGTACTAATTTGCCTTCATCCAGGGCTTTAGTGACAATCTCAGAGAATTCCATCACATTTAACAAGCATGATTTGCCCTTATTGAAAGCTAACTGGGTGGGCTGAAGAGTTTGAAGGTCACCAATGTCCTTGTTAATAAAGTCCAAGATGATTCTCTCCATGACCTTACAGACAAGGCTGGTCAGGCTTACGGGTTTATAGTTCCCCAATTCAGTTGCGGGACCCCCTTTGTGCAAGGAAATTACAGATGCTGTTTTCCATCCGGCTGGGACAAAGTCAGTATTTAGACTGTGGTTGAAGAGAGTATCCAGTGGTTCAGCTAGCTTTTACATTAGACCATTTACTAAGCAGCCTGGGATGCTATCCAGTCTCATAGAGGAAGTGTTTTTGGCCTTGACAAGTGCTGTTATAACCTCTTCTTTAGAGATAATAGGTAGAGAATCATTGATAAGTATGCTTTGGGGTATGATTGGTGGAAACAGGGATGTGAAGTTTTTGCCAAACCTGTCTGCTAACAGGTTGGCTATGTCCTCAAGTTCAGTATGAGTGATACCATCCACTCTGACATTGGCACAAAGCCGGGTCTTCCCTTTTACATTACAAACATAGCTGTGTTTACATGGTTGATGCTGGTAGACCTGTAGCTAACAATGATGTGAAGGGGGATCTTTCCTACAGTTAGTTGGACTTGAAATAACTCTTGGGAGTCATACTGCTTAACGAGTTTTGAGGTGTATTTGTCTTTTGGGAAGATGGATACACCACCTCCTTTGGTTCCTTCACATTAATTTTGTGGCCTGAACGTGTGGAAGACATTACAGCCTTTCCTGGCTAGAGTACTCCCTGTGGCCCTAAACCATGTCTCTCTCACTGCACAAACATCAACATCTTCCCAAATAAGAAGTGCCTCCATGGAGTGTACTTTTTTGATTTAGACTACTAGCATTAAGCAGCATAACCCTGAGTTTGTCTTTTGAGGATATTTTTATGTCAGGAATTTTGTTCTTATAACATTCCCTGAAAAAGGCAAGAGGTCACAGATGAAGACCATGTCAGCTGCATGGTCTGTTGATCATATCATCCCAGGCTGACAAATACTGGATCCCCTCAGAGTGACACCAGTAGCTAAGCCAGTTGTTGTAGTCAATAATTCTTTTGTTTGTACTGAGGCATCATCCTGGGTGTAGGTAGAATGCTGCTTAGGGTTGTGGACATACCTATCTGGGACACATAATTTGAGAGCTCAGTCATATCTCTCATCATATCATAGGAGATTACTAGGCTATCAACCCAGAGGTCATTTTATGCCTAGCAGTTTCAACACAATGTAATACAGCAGACGTACTAGTCAATACCCAAGATTGCATTTAGTGATGGCTGCCCACATCCAGGAGGGATTGTGGGCACTATCCCTGGTAAAAATTTACAGTGTCCCATCCACTTGTCCAGGTTCCACTTGAACTGTGTCATAGACGTGCTCTGTTTCACATGAATTGGTAGTCTGTTTCAAAGATGTGGCAGTCACTGGGAGATAAATTTATCCCCCCAGCCTGTTCTTTTTAAGTCACAGGCCATATTTAAGTCCCTGGAACAGGTAGCCATAGACCCATTTGATTTATGGATATGCAGTAAGTTCATTAGGTTTGGGTCTTGGGTTGCTGTGTAGGCCAGGCATAAGTCTCCCCCCTAAGAAGTCTATATGGTATGGAGTATATAGTGACAGGGACTTTAGGCGGCCTGTGTAAGGCATGTGCTGGAGGCCCTTGATCTTCTTTTTTAGAAACCTCTGAGGTCTTTCTGATTGCTGCAGGTGCTTAGTACAGTACATACTGAATGGGCATTATACTCAATTATGGACCAGATAAGTGCCGAGTATAGGGGGGGGGTTATAACTTCTTTTGCTCTTGAGGCGATGCCTTTACTAATCAAGTGAGCTATGATTTATTTATTTTTTATTTATCTAGCATTTATTTAACATTTGTTTACCAGGAAAGTATGTGGAAGGCTTTCCTTACAATGGTAGACACTTGGTGGTCGAAGTTAAGGCCACTGTCAACCTGTAGTCCCAGGTCCCTTACCACTTCATAGGAACTTAGGGTATTGCTGTTGATTTGATAGTGTGAAGGGACATTGTTTGTTTCCAAAGGGAATGATGATGCATTTTTGTGCATTCAGTTTGAGACCATGACTAATACACCAGTCATTGGTTTGTGTGAGACCCTCCTGGAGTATACTGACATCATGTGGGGATTCAGTGATTGCACCTAGTTTGCAGTCATCTGCAACTTGGTCAGCCCCAACCTTTTAGTTTTAACCTGAACTTCTGAGAAGTATATACCAAACAGTAGGGGGCCTAGTACTAACCCCGTGGCACCCCCCTAGTAACAGGTCTGCTGGTTAATGTGGGTTACCGACTTTGATAGTGTGTGTGTCTGGTTTGTGAGCCAGTTGGCAACCCATCTTCAACGAAGGGGTTTACATTCAGTTTGCTAAGTTTATCAGTAATGCCTGAATGTGGGATTGTGTCATAAGCCTTTGCCAGGTCCAGGTGTGCTGTGTGCACAGATTTACTCTCGTCACTGGCCTTGGTCACATTTTCAAAGAAATCCACCAGATTTAACAGGCAGGATCTGCCCTTCATGAAGCCGAATTGGGTAGGATCCAGGGTTTGGAGGTCACCTATGTCTTTATTTATGAGGTCCATAATGATACATTCCACGGCCTTACAGATAAGGAGGGTCAGGCATATGAGTCTGTAATTCCCTGGGCCTGTCGCTTGGCCATATTTGTGGAGGAGATTAACTGTAGCTGTTCTCCATTCCACAGGAACAAAGCCTGTGGTTGGGCTATGATTGAAAAGGGTATTTAGTGGTGATGCCAGTTGATGTTTTAGCCTGTTTAGAAGACAGCCTGGGATGTCATCTTGTCCCATACAGATCATGTTTTTGCCTTAGACAGGGCTTTGAGGACCTGCTCTTCAGATATGTAAGGTGAGGGGAGAGGAGTTTGGGGGAAGGTTTGTTGTAAGTTACAGTGAGGTACGCCTCAAGTCATTTACTCCAAAAAGGAGTACAACAAAGGTGTAACTTTGCTTGGTGTTGAGAGACTTAAGTGCATGTGTGGCTTTGCACATCCTGACACCTGACAGGCAGCTGACCGTGACTTTCTCCTTGTACAGCCTGGTGAGGGGGACATCTGTGTGTCTTAGCATGGATTTGCTGTGACCAAGACATTGGTTTTCAAGTGTTTTACCTTAAGGGTTTAATGAGTGAGAGACGAATACATTTCTTTTTATGTGTAGTGAGTTCTCTTGGGACTGTAATTTGTGCAGAATGTTTGCATTTGTGAAGTCTCTGTTCTTTTGGTAAGCTTCTAATGAGTACCTCTGCATATGTGGGTTTATGTGTTGTGTATTTGGTTTGTTGAGGAGATGAAGTGTGTGTGTTGACAACCTGTTAGATATCTGATTTGTTGTTATCTGAGAGAGACAGCATTTTTTTCTAGATTCATTGTACATTTGCCTCACTCACGTATTATATTTGTAAATATTTTAGGAGTCCATGGTTATCACTATGCATGAGGAAATAAAAGCCTTGTTGTATAAAAACACAACTACCGTTATTAAGCATATTTAGATGGTAATTATTAGCAGAGCGATTTTGTGAGCAGCAACAACTGGTTCTGTCTATGAGGGACATAGGTGCCACCCCAGAGGTGACTTTACAATCACCCAACCAGTAGTTAAGGCTGTCCTTGAACAGAGTCATTGAGCAGCACTGCTTCACATGCAGTGGAAGCCTATAACAGAGGAGTCAGACTCACTGGGGGATATATATCTGTCTCCCCAGCATGTTCTGTTTATGTTACAGGCTAGGTTGAGAACCCGGGGACAAGTTTTTTCTTGTCCAGTGGGATTTGCAGATGTCCAGCATTTCCTGTAGGGCATGTTCTGAGACTTCTCTGTAGGTCAGGCATAGGTGACGTCTCAGTGGATTGCAGGATACGGAGTACTGTGACTGGTCTTGTAGTCTTTCCATGGATGTGATGTTGGGATGGCCTGCATTCTCCCAGTCACAAACCTCTATGTTTTCTCCAATTGCTGCAGGTGTCTGGTGAGGTACAGACAGAAGGCAGCCATGTACTCAATTACTGGTCTGATAAGAGTAGAGTACAACAGAGCTATGACCCTCCTAGTTTTGGATGTAATGTCCATACGTGTGAGTTTGCAATGCAGAATGTGTGTCTCAACACTATGGACACAAAGGATGAATGTATAGATTGTTATGGACATGTGTTCACAAGTCTCACAACACTGTCTTTGAGTTGAGAGGGTGCTATGTATATCATAATTAGCAGGGGTACTTCATTGCCAAAGGAGACAATGAGGCATTGTTCGCTATAAAGTTCAATCTGTGAGTTTGGCACCAATCATTTGTCTCTCTCAGCCCCCTCTATAATATGTTGCCATCATTGGGGAAATCTATATGAGTGCATCCAATTAACAGTCACCTACAAATGTGGTAAACTGCAGGCCATCTGCCATTGCCTATGCCACACAGATGAGGGCCCACATGGGTCCTTGGACTATTCCATTGGTAAGTGTCTAGTGAGGGGGTGCAATCTCCAACTTTGAGAGTATGTATTCTGTTGGTGAGCCAGTTGGCTATCCAGCTACTACTGTATGGCTTCATTTCCAGATGGGACATTTTCACTATGATAAATCAATGTGAGATATTGTCAAAAGCTTTGGATAACTGAACATAGGCGTTATGTCCTGTTATCTGTCAGCAAGGTCTTTGCGGCCAGTGTCAGAGAAGTCCACAAGGTTCAATAGACAAGATCTATCCTTGACAAACACAACATGGGTCAACTAAAGTGTGTTGAAGGTCACCTATGTTACTGTAGATAAGGTCCATCCGGATCCCTTCCTTAGCCTTGCAGATAAGGCTTGTTAGGCTTATGGATCAATAGTTGTAGTTCTCCATGTTAATAGATTGATGTGCATTGCATATCACACATTTAATATTACTTTCTGTAGTGTAGGTGATATATGTGTGAAAAACCTACTGAGACAACAGTGCTGTAGTACTTGAGGGGGCAACACATGGCTGTATTGTAAATATGTGACATAGTGTGAGATAGGGCCTTCATTTTTAATGTTTCTAGATGTAATGTCATGTCATATACGAGAAGTGAACAATAAACAGAAGTAATACTTAATATGTTGTTTTCCATAGCATGGCAAGCAGCGGGTTTGTGCAACGGTTAGCAAAGTGTATAACCATGCAAAATGCACATGTTTACAAGTAGGTTAGCAGTGTGCAAATGTGAGCCACATTGCTAAAGTCTGACAGTTATACTGAGTCTATGAAACACACCTGCTACTTAACTGACTCTGTGGCAGCACGTGTTAATGCATTGATACATTCCTTTTTCGGGACCAGATGCTACTGGGTTCTAATCATTTCTTCTTCCTCTTTTTTCTTTGGTCAGTGTTTGCTGGAAATTGAAAAAAATGAATGGCAGGCTTGGTTGTGTTTATCTGGTTTGTGTGAAGCACAGCAGTGGCAAACTGGACAACTGAACCCCCCAGGAAGCAGACTGGAACCTGACAGCAGTGAACTGCTACATAGACAAGTGTTTTCTCAACACTCTTGTGGCAATAGGTGTAAGTGCAGGACTACCAGACATGGCCCTGGGTTCGAACACAGCATATTCCATACACTTTTACTTTTGTCCCAATTTCCATTATGTGTAACTACATTATTATCAAATGTGGGTATACTCTGTACTATGTTCCTGTAAGAATATTTCTGCTAGCTGGACTGGCATGGCCTACACATTTACCTAACACACATACACAACTGTCTTTGTAATGTTTCACTGCTTGCCACTACTGCGCACCGCTTACCATCTTGCAACACTGGGCTCAGGGGTGTGCACTGCTGATCATCATGTTTGTGCAATGATAAGTAACGTTTTCAAACAGTGTAAGCACTCCCAGTAACAGTGTGAGCACTCCCAGTAACAATGTGAGCACTCCCAGTAAATGTGATAACCTGCATTGATGGGAAACCATCATTCTCCATTGCACTTGATCCATGTTAGACATGGTAGGAGTTTATGGAAAGGGTGTGAGATTTAGGGATCAGACATGGGGTGTCCAGGAGTCCAAGATTTTTGATTGACTCCTAGTCAAACACAGCAGTACCATGCTACTGTAGGCAGATTATCTGGGTCCCAGTATAAGTCAGAGGCTTGGGATAGTTTGGCCCAGGCTGTAACCAGTGACACCAGTATCCCCGCATTGGTGAACAATGTAGGCATCACTACAATGACCTCTGTTACAGGAAGAGGGATACCCTCGACCATTGGATTGGGGAATTTAGAACTGTGGACATCCCACACCTGTGTATCAACTGCAGTGAGTAATTATAAGATGTAAAACCTGAATATAGGCAAGACGGGTATTCATAATGGTATTATTTTCTGTTCTGTTCTGTTTTTTCCACAACTGCCATAGAAAGAGAGGTCAATGTTAGGATCCACGAAGGAGGCATGTGGTATGTACGCAGCAGAAGAGTGGTGTTACTGTAGCATTAAAAGTTAGACAGCTTGTTTTGTACTTTATAGAGTTTTATCAAATTCAGCATGCATATCTCAGCTGTAAATGCAATTATGTATGCATTAGTATGTGGCACAAACCAAGAGTACAATATTAGTCTTTAGTCAAAGGTTGTGGATTCAAATACCACACTTCCCAACTGTACAATACTGTTAATTCCTCAAGTATGTGTAACTTAAAGGTTTAAAGTAAAAGCTCTATACCAGTGGCACACATGCCCTTCTGTAAACTATAATCTGTATAAATGGAGCGTGCATATGTGCAATATATGCACATGTCAAGGAATACTTACTGCTGTCTGTAGTATAGTGTGCATCTGTTAGGAGCTAGTAATCTTAAAAGTAATAAGTTATCTGTCAGGGGGTGGAACCTTAAGAGCAAAGGTTAAGATAATAGAGTCAAATAATTGTGTTAATGCATTTCATGTCACATGTGAAGGTACTAATGTTATCTCTTTTTTTTCTCACTCACCCCAACCCTTATCTCCTTTTTTATATTTTATATATTTTTTTGTTTTATTTTATTACATGTCATCAAAATGTGTCCATGTCATTCATGTATACCACATCATGAAATGCTCCACAGCACGGCGGAGTAGGCCTGCCCCACTGGATCTGCCTGCCAGCACTCCATCAGCTGCAGCACCTTTGGCCAGCATGTCTGGTACCACCTCTGCTGCCCTTGTACTACCTGCCGTCTCAGGTAGTCCTGCCCTGGGGGATAGTACAGTGGTTCCCTCTGGGAGAAGTGGTAGAGGTGGTGAGTTTATCATCCACAGCAGGTTGCCAGGGATAGTGTGTAGGGTTGTGCACTGCACTGTTGGTGTGTATTGTTGTGCACTGCACTGTTGGTGTGTAGGGTTGTGTACCGCACTGTTGGTGCACACCTACACCAGCTGCAGAGGCTTCTCTCCTCATTTTATGATTGTACACTCTACTGTTGGTGCACACCTACACTGGCTGCAGAGGCTGCTCTCCTCTTTTTATGATTGTCCACTGCACTGTTGGTGCACACCTACACTGGCTGCAGAACCTACTCTCCATCATTTTATGATTGTGCACTGCACTGTTGGTGCACACCTACACTGGCTGCAGAGGCTGCTCTCCCTCATTTTATGATTGTGCACTGCACTGTTGGTCTGTAGGGTTGTGCACTGCACTGCACTGTTAGAGTACACCTTCACTGGCTGCAGAGCCTGCTCTCCCTCATTTTATGATTGTGCACTGCACTGTTGGTGCACATGTACACTAGCTGCAGAGGCTGCTCTCCCTCATTTTATGATTGTGCACTGCACTGTTGGTGCACATGTATACTAGCTGCAGAGCCTGCTCTCCCTCATTTTATGATTGTGCACTGCACTGTTGGGCTGTAGGGTTGTGCACTATAGATTAGTGCTATGCTAACTGCTCTTGTGAGCCATTTTAAGCCTAGCCAATTATCCCTTGTGAGACTCAAACCCTGCACCCTGTGTTTGTAAGACAAACACCTTCACCATTAGGTCACCCTCCCACCCCACTGTTAGAGTACACCTACACTGGCTGCAGAGGCTGCTCTCCTCTTTTTATGATTGTGCACTGCACTGTTGGTCTGTAGGGTTGTGCACTGCACTGTTAGTGCACACCTACACTGGCTGCAGAGGCTGCTCTCCCTCATTTTATGATTGTGCACTGCACTGTTGGTCTGTAGGGTTGTGCACTGCACTGTTAGTGCACACCTACACTGGCTGCAGAGGCTGCTCTCCCTCATTTTATGATTGTGCACTGCACTGTTGGTCTGTAGGGTTGTGCACTGCACTGTTAGTGCACACCTACACTGGCTGCAGAGGCTGCTCTCCCACATTTTATGATTGTGCACTGCACTATTGGTCTGTAGGGTTGTGCACTGCACTGTTGGTGAACACCTACATTGGCTACAGAGCCTACTCTTCCTCATTCTATGAAATACCTGGAGGAGGAGAAGGAGATGTCAAGCACTCCATCCAGTTGTGGAGTGAGGTGACAGTGATGACAGTCCTGTGAGTGAGGACTCAGTTCTCACTGTCACCCAGTTTGACAACTATGGGTCCTGGACTCTCCACCGTCACCCCATCCATGGTGTATATCGACCTCTTGTGTCTATCACCATCTCTGTCTCTTGTCTTATCTGTCTTCTCTGTGTGCAAATGCTTCCTCACCTACCCAGCTTACCAGACCCAGAGATACCTATGTCCCTTCCAGAACATTCCTCTCTCTCTCTCTCATAAAAAAAGGCCACATGTCTCACAAAAAAATGGCCCATACATAGCTCTCCCTTTTGCACATGTGTCTTCTTGGCACACTTGTTTCAGTCCAATTGATTATACAACATAATTGTATTGTGGTCACCCCTATCTCTGGATGTGACAGTCCTAATTCAGCTAATATTCTGCATATATATTATCATTTTTTACTGTTGAAGAAATGGATAGCTATGGTTCTTTCTTACCTCCTTCCAGCACATTCCTGTATTGATTTCCCTTTGTTCTTCCTCCTGCTTGCTCCCCATTTCACCACTGTCTTATCTTCCCCATTTATTTGCTTTAATACATTATTGTGCAATGGTACACATCATGCACCAATGAGGAACAGCAATAATATGAAAGTAAATAAAAGTATTAGATACAGTTATTTTTAAACCCAGTACCACCTGCCCCCAACAAGGAATCTATCACTGCATTAACTGCATTAACACCTGCTGCCACAGAGTCAGTAAGTACCACCTGCCCCCAAAAGGATTCTATCACTGCAGTAACTGCATTAACACATCCTGCCACAGTCAGTTAAGTAGCAGATATACTCCAGAGACTCAATACTAACTGTCAGATTTTAGCAATGCTAGAGAACCAATGGATCCCTTCACTTTTTGGGCTCTATGTTTTTGTGGAGGTGCACATTGTACACTAACAGTGGGTGGCAGCAAACAGATGTGCTTACCCCTGCTCAATGCCACTTAACACTGCTAAGGTATGCCAACACACAGCAACACATCAGGTATAAGCAATTCATGTCATTGCATTATCACTCTGTAATGAAAAGTATTTTAAAGTATGACATACATCTGTATTCGAACTCAGTACCATCTGACCCAAACAAGGAATGTATCACTGCATTAACTGCATTAACATGTGCTGCCACAGAGTAAGTTAAGTAGCAGGTATGTTTCATAGATACAGTGCTAACTGTCAGACTTTAGCAATGCAGCTCTCATTTTGCACTGTGCAGCAGTGCACAAACACATATATCTTGAATGCATATGCACTTTACTAACTGTTGCGCGAACACGCAGCTTGCCTCCCTATGGAAATGTATGTATTATGCTGTATTCCTGATGTTTATTGTCCACTTCTTTTGTATAACATGAAATTACATGTAGAAACATTACAAACTGAGGGCCGTATCTAACTATATGTCTCATATTTTAAAATACATCCATGTGTTGGCAACCCCCTTACACTACAACCCTGGGGTCTCAGTACTTTTTCCACACATATATCAACTGCACTACAAAATGTAATATAAAATGTTGTCTGGTATGCAGTGCATATTAATCTAGTAACACACAGAACTACAACTATTGACCCATACATCTAAAAGGCCTTATCTGCAAGGCTAATGCAGAAATCAGCATGGACCATATCCACAGGGACAAAGGTGACTTTCAACACACTTGACCCTACACATTTTGTTTTTATCAGGGGTAGATCTTGCTTAGTGACCCTTGTGAACTTCTTGGATACTAACCCCAAAGAACTGAATGAGGGATAAAAGGACATACAGCATATGTTAAGTTATCCAAGGCCTTTAACACTATCCCCCATTCATGTCTTATAGTGAAGATCTTTCATCTGGGAATTAAGCCATACAGTATTACATGGATAGCCAACTGGCTCAACAACAGGACACACTCTCTCAAAGCTGGGTGCTGCACCTCCACCACTGGCTCATTCACCAGTGGAATACCACAATGATCTGTGCTGGGCCCTCAACTGTTTGGAAAATGCTTCTCTGAAGCACAGGCAACAGTAGAGGGCCTGTTTATCAGGTTTGCAGATGACTTTTAATTGGACACACTCATATAGAGTCCCCAGTGATAGTAACATATTACAGTAGGGTCTGACACAGTCACGGACTGAACTTTAAGCATACAATGACTCTTTGTCACCTTTATCGATGAAGTGCCCCTGCTAATTATGATATACATAGCACACCTTAAGCTTAAACACAATTTGTGAGACTTGGGAACACATGTTGATAGCAATCTACACTTGCATCACTATGTGTCCATAGTGGTGACACACAAGTCACATCCAAGACTTGGGTAGTCATATCTCTGCTGTACTCTACCCTTATCACACCAATAATGGAGTACAATGTCACATCTCTCTGTACCTCACCAGACACCTGTAGCAATTGGAGAGAACAAAGAGTTGTGCCTGGGAGACTCTCAGGCCTCCAAACATGACAGACATAGAAAGACTGACATACCTGTCCCTGTACTCGGTATCACGCAGGCTGCTGAGAGGTGACCTATGGCTGCCCTACAGAGCAGTCTCAGACCCTGCCCTTCTGGAAATGATGGGCATATGCAATTCAAATGGCACAATAATAATTTGCCCTAGGGTTCTCAACTTAGCCTGTGACATAAACAGAACATGTAGCCAGTGCATTAGGGATGTCTGCTAGGCTTTTTCCTGGCCATTAGTTAAGTGATAGACATCACAGATGGCATACACATGCTGTGTCCAAACAGCTGCCTGAAGAAGTACAGCTTGTGGGCAATCAAAGACTCCAACTTTGATATTAGTATAATACAGACAGTATCAACACATATCAGTGACTGTTGCTACAGCCATGACAATACCTGCATTAATGAGACACATGGAAAGATTTGTTGAATCAGGAAGCAGACACACCACCTAAGTTTAATGTGGACATCACACCCTATTATCAGACCAATGGGTATGTAGCCTGTGTCCTGGGGTAAGTGGTACATCCACCACCATGTGGTTGCAGTGCTGACTATTCCCTTGAATGTAACACAAGTACTGTGTACATGAAGGACATGTACATCAGAGGCCATAATAACTTCATGGTTCCCAGCCTTCATCACACCAATAACTGTGTACAAAGCACCCTTCTTCACGTACCTCCCAGTGATGTGTACCTGAAGTGTACCACCTTTGTCACAGTGCACTGTCACACAGCTTATCGGCCACACCCAGGTATTCTTTCTAAAGACTATACTGTCCGATGTTGTGGAACTCCAATCAAGTTGTTACATCAGATGCATGTGTGGTACCTGTTCAGCTTATGGACACACTGCATACATAGGTTTGTGACAACATTAATGGCAAGTATATCATTAGTAACATTGTGGATTGTGCTATATATATTATATATATACATACCATACACACAAGGCAACTAGTACATTGCCCATACTGTCACATACAGGTATAGCAGTGTCCCTCCTAACACCTGCAGCAGATGTTACAGTGGCAGCACAGTCTGCATGGTTACCCTTATAGAGTGTGGACGTATCATAATAGTTGTTCAAGTGTGTGTGTGCAGACACATGTCTTATCACTGTAAATCACATATATTATGTCAGAGGCATGGGATTACTGGTGGTAATACTCTGATATTGTCCATGATTGTGGTTGGTTCTTGCAATGTTTTCCATGAGCCTTTACCTGTGCCCACCTTGCTGGAGACCTCTCCTGAGGGTACAGTCATATTCAGGGATATCAGTTTGCACAGTTTCCCAATATGCACCCTACCCCAGTTGTGTGTCAGATTCCTGATAGATGTCCTCTGCATTATTCATGTAAAGATGCTTATCTCACACACACACACACACACACACACACACACACACACACACACACACACACACACACACACACACACACACACACACACACATCCTCCCCATTGTTATGTTACCTTGTGTGACAGTCACAGATAACATATTTTCACTGTACTGTCTTTACTGTACCATATAGATATGTGCTTGGTGTTGCTGATAAAACCATCTTCCATTGACATGCCCTCCTCTGCTGTATGTGTGGGAGTTTCACCTGTACACTTTTCCTGTGTTCATTCCTACATTTCATCTGCGTGTCTCTTTTCAATACACAAAATTCCCCTGGGTGATCACTTTACATGGCAGTCCATATCCTGTTCAGATCATTAACACAGCTTCAGTACAGAATGCCAGAAATGGGATGTCACAATACCCACCATGGTATGTACACTGTCCTGTACTGTGTTTGGACTATATACTTCACATTCATACCTCTCAGCTGTCCAGATATCCCCAGGATGTCCAGATGCTTTCCTTATCAAATATGTGACTTTCTGCCATATCATTGGGATGACCTCTGGACTGATGTGACTCAGTATTACGTACATTTGAATGCATGCCTCTCAGCTGTCCTGATCTGGGCAGAATGTCCAGTTTTTGTCTCATATTTGTGATCTTTTCCTCATAACATTTTTTTTCTTGGCAAATCATTGGCATGTCATTGCAGAGTGCAGTCAGAAACTGTTGCTTGACATTTAGGTTTCAAACTTCAAGCTTTTCAGAAAGTTGATGTTAATGTACAACCTAAATATTCTGTCTACTTCCTTAGTTTGGAAGTGCAATATTAAACATCTGTCTCTATTTCTGCCCCTTTGTCCTCCCATTTCTATGGCTTTCTCCACATTTCTCACTCAAAGAAGTTGAGACTGTTACATTCAAACACATTTTTATTTGACATCTATGCCACACATGTCCCTATTACTGGTTATTTGTCCTCTCATTAAGTTGGCCTCTGTGCAGATGGGTTGCACTATCAGAATGAAAGATATTTGCAAAGCCCTGGTGATCATTGTGACATTTCGTGCAAATCCATGCAGTGTAGATACCCTGCCTTACATGGAATTGCCATCCACATTTGCTTAACAGGTTTCATGGTCACCAACACTGTTGTGTGCCACGAAACTTAGCTTAGGCTCACCACAACTCATTAATACGCATTGCACGCTGACATGCTGCATACCATCGAGCTAATACGAAAACTCCATGTAGGCTCTGTGCAAAGCCTACATGGAGTTTATTGAATCCCCAGGGTAAACCTTCCTAATCTCTGTCTGAATAACAGCTGCTGCTGGTTTCTGAATAACAACCCCCTGCGGTTTCTGAATAACAATCTCTCAAGATTGAACCTTGCACTGTTGATGGGGATTAAAAGAGGCACTTAGCCAGGATGGAGCAAATGATCAGCAGACAGTGGGGGTAAAACAAAATATAGAATCCAGCATTACTTCAAATCTTAATTATATAGAAAATAATTTATCTATTAATAAAGCATATGCTAAATGAAAAGACACTGTAATCAACTTGGAAAATAGTGCCGTGATGAGATGTGGAAAACATAAAATAGAGACAAATTATAAAAAGAGCAACTTAACAGAAATTGTTGATAATGAGTATTATCATGAATGACTGGTTAGCTTTTACAAATTGTGTAGTGCTTGTATGCAACAAAGCCAGAAGGAACATGGACAACGCACTGCAATTTATTTACACCTTAACTCCCCATGTTATAGCATCTTTGTTTACACCACATGGATAGCCCATTATGGAGCTTGGAAACAAAAGTATGACTGCCATTTTACTGGAAAATGAATAATAAGCTTGAAAGACACTAAAAGAGAATTTCCTAATAAAGAATCTATGTGTGAAAGATATTTTATTCAAACAAAGGCCATAAGAAACCAGTCTGTACACACTAGCATGTAAGAAGTCATGGGTGGATATTATAAAAGTGTTTAATGCCTGTCATAATGATGTTCTATATAAATGCATAGAACTGCATAGTGAAGACTACAGCTCAAATATAAGGAACATGCACTTTAGGATTAAGGAGAGTAACTTTCAGACAGGTAAAAAAAAAAAACAAAATAAAAATATATGGCCTTTCGTTTGAATAGTAGCATCCTGGAATGGACTAGAAAGCTATACTAAAAAGTGAAACTCAGTGGATAAGGTTTCATCCATGCTAGAGCTAGACAAAGACAATAGGGATAAGATGGACTTGGAATCATGACAGCAATGTAGATGGATTATGTATGTCTGAAAATCCTACACTTTTATATGTCTATACATATATATATATATATATATATATATATATATATATATATATATATATATATAGAAGACTGACAGACCAAAAGACTTTATCCCAAAAGACTGAAAATTCAAAATACTGAACGCATTTTAATGTAGGGTGCAAGCCCCCCCTGCACCCCCTCATGTAGGGGGGGCTGCCACCACACGCACACATGCACACACACCCTACTAACTATATATACCAACTCCAAGATCACACAACAGTGGAGAAGGGGCACATTCCATCATTCAGTAGTTTGAATTTTCAGTTCTGTAGGATTCAGTCTTTTGGTTTGTCAGAATTCTGAAGTAGACCCATATATATATATATATATATATATATATATATATATATATATGTATGTATAAATAAATATATATATATATATATATATATATATATATATATATATATATATATATCAAATGCAAAACATGGTTCTTCAAAAGATTGCAAAAACAAAAAAAAAATCATTTTTGGAAAAGGGCAAACCCCCCTTCACCCCACACACCCACTGCTAAATATATATACCAACTCTGACATCAGACTACAGTGTGGAAAGGACAGGTTTCCCTCACCACACTGTGCGTCAGTCTCATTCAGATAAAGACAGTACAGTTCAATCACTCGCACATGCTTTTCCATACTTCAGCACTATGACTTCCTATGTAAGTTTTGTATCCCGTTATGTTATATGCTGTATTTTATGTTATAGCATGTCAGAATATGTTATATGTTATATATTATAGATCAATGCACAGGCACAGGTTTGAAACAGAAAACGCTGAGTGACAATGACACTGCTGTGTTTTGTACTTGTTTTTTTACTTCAGCACGACGTAATAATCACGCTGCGTTATCACTGCCTCTTGGCTATAAACTGCTGCACCAGCCCAGTGCCAATAACATCCATCGTAACTCTGGGGGCAGCTTTCCCTAAAAAGTACATATCTCATTCTTAGAATCCAAACTTAGCAGGGTGAAAGAGCCTTAAGAAGCTGAGCAACACTGTGGGATTAGCTGGATCTGCAAAAATCCATTTTTTTGGCATACCTTGAATTGTAAGTCATTGTAAATCATGATCTTTGCTTCCCTTTACACAAAAAAAAAATAAAGCTCTGCATTTGATTGCATTTTGGAATAAAATAAAAGCCAGAATATACACAAAAATATTCTAGCAATGGAGACTGTATGCTAAATAAATACTAGATTAAAAAATAAAAACAGCATGTTAATTGCACCAGTCCTTAAATCTTATCCCACCTTCATTAAGATACAACCGTGACTATTTTAAATACAGCTGACTAGCTTTCTCTTAGTCAAGTCAAGTTATTCATTATCTATTACACTTAATTACCTGTTGGATTAGTCATAGATCAAATTTATAATTTTAAAGATTTGTCTTGGGTACAAAAATCATGCTCCTGACTGCAGACGGAATCCCCATTTCCCTCAACAGCAAAAGGGAAACACTGCTATGCATTCGTGTGAACATGGCCAACATTTTTAAAGTGTCATAAACTTGGAACATTAAGTACACACAGGAGCCCAGTCATGACTGACAATAGAGGGAAGATTAAATGCAGATTGTTCAACATAAAAATGAGAAATGCAACTCGTTTCTGGTTTAATGGCTTGTTAAAAAGTCCCCTTGCCATGTGCTGCTCCATTAATCGCCATGCTTGACAAACTCTATTATATGCAATGTCACATGTAATTTAGATGGCCTCTTTGTGTCCACTTACAATGCAGGGTCACATCTGAATTTAAATAGTGAATGTGTCAAGTCTATGTCTATCTAGAATGCTAAAGACTGATATAATAGCAAAGAAACAGTGTGACAGTAGTTAAAGTCAGTGTGTAAAGTTAAAAGTGCCACCTCATTTTTCTGACTGTTTGTAAAGAAGGAATGTTATACTTACTTTGAGCATTCATGAGTCATGCAGGACTAATGGAGCTGAAAAACCTAATTTAAATTTAAATGTTAACCTTAAAAACCAGCCATGATCATACAATCCGCCTTCATTGTGCAGTTTTATGTATTAATGCATTTTCTAGGAGATATTTTTTTTGGAATTTATTCATACCTAAGACCACATAGGGATTCCATAGCAATACAGTATGCAATGTCCCTCACGTACTAGAGAATAGCATATGCTATTCAGATCAGGCACAGAGCAGACAATGCAGTATGAAACATAATAAGATCATGGTATGTGCAACTTAGAAAGAAGAAGATCAAGAACCCATGCGGTAGTAAGAACAGCTAAAAGTGGGAACAAAAGGAGAGCAAGAACCCATGCGGCAGTAAGAACAGCTAAAAGTGGGAAAAAAAGGAGAGCAAGAACCCATGCGGCAGTAAGAACAGCTAAAAGTGGGAAAAAAAGGAGAGCAAGAACCCATGCAGCAGTAAGAACAGCTAAAAGTGGGAAAAAAAGGAGAGCAAGAACCCATGCGGCAGTAAGAACAGCTAAAAGTGCTAAAACCCTTGACACATGTCCACATGAATCATAAATAAATCACTTATCTTCCATTCCCTGGACTGGTGTATTGCAATTATATAACACATGCAAATAGAATATACGTTAAGCTATGTTTCTTACTTATTTTACTAATGACCTTTCTAGGCTTTGTGTTGTAGAAGAAGTGAAGCAGAAAAGCACATAACGTTAAAAATAATGCAACATTAACTGCAGTGAAATACAATGACTTGTTTCATAAAATAGAAATGAAAAAGTGGATACCTGCAGTTCCAGAGACAAGTCTAACATGCTAGCTTTATATTACAGAATGAACTGCTGTTCCTGCAAACCCTTACCTTGGGTTAATGACGTCACATCATATGTACGCAGTTGGAATAGAGAGAAAGATAATCTTAAGCATTAATGCATAGTTGGGAACAAGCCTAGAAACCATGCACAATGAAACTGAAAGTTTAAAAGAACAACTTATTTATTTACTTATTTATTTTGCAAATTAGGATCTGCTTTAGTATAAAATAATACTGAAAATAGGTTTATGCCCTTTTGTTTGATATTTTTCATACATTTACTGTACTGTATGTTACTGGTGTATGCCTTATAAATCCTTTACTATCTTGACAGGTAAAAATCAAGATTTTGAGTTTCTTGCACTGCAGAATGCATTGTTATTTACATTATTATGTGCACATGTAAGCTGATTCAAGGAAAAGAATAACAGTGTTGTTGTTGTTGTGTCTTTTGGCTTTTCCCGGTTAGCGGTCGCCACAGCGGAACTCCGGTTTGCTAATGATTGGCAGTAGATTTTTACGTGCCGAGTTGCCCGCCCTGACGCACAACCTTCAACGAAGGTAGTGTATGTTAGTTAAATATGCACCTACAGAACGGGGTTCCAAAACAGAAGTAGAACTCGCTGCAATGCAATAATTCCATGCAAGATTTGCAGGAAAGCCAGTAATATGCAAATGCTTCGCGGTCTGAAAAGTGTATTTCAGCATAACGTAGCAACCAAAGAAAATCAGTAATGTCAGTGCAATGACAGTCATAAACAAAAACACATGCTGATGAAAAAAGGTCCGTAAATAAATATAGTGCCATTAGCAAGGAACTCATATGACAGGTATACAATGCCAAACGTATGTAATATGTGGAAAAGACTGACAGAATATACAGGCTCATCAGTAATATCTCTGCTGCACTACCAGCACTCACAATATACTGTGGGTAAAAATTAAGTAATCCTACATATATATTTATGGAATCTGTCATAATCTGCAAAAAATTAAATAAAAGAAATAATAATTAAGGTGTGGCATGTGTGGAGAGCACAAGTAATGCATACAACCAAGAAAACAGGGTGATCGAAAAGCAGATGGAGGGTGAGGGTAAAAAAGAGGCTCACACAAGAAGTGGTATAGAGGATGGTCAGAGAAAGAGTCAGAGGGACATGGGGAATTACCCCTTTTCTATTTTTTGGAGAGTAGAATGTATGGAAAAGCAACAGAAAGTGGATGCCAGGATAAGAGAGGGTAAAAAATGGGTCCACTTCACAGGCTGAATCTCAAAATACTGAATTTCAATTCCTGAGACGACAATACCTTATTTTCAAAATACTAAAAATTCATTTGACTGAATCTCATTTTACTGAAAGTTTACAATGCTGATTTTCAAAATACTGAATGTTAAGCCATAGATGTGATGTGTTTCCCTTCAGCTGTGATTTGCCTTGCTTGTGATAAAAAACATTACTGTAAATTAAAGTGCCGACTGCTAGAATACCAACAGCATAGAAATTAGTGCTGCAGTGTTTCTAAATGTGGGTATGTCTCTTTACATTTTTATGGGAAGTAATTAAAGTTATATGACAGACGTTACATAAGCTCCTGGCAGTACTGGCAGTGTGTACAGTACTGTAAGGTAAGTAAAAGATATATACATATATATATATATATATATATATATATATATATATATACATATATATATGGGAGCACTACAGAATCCTGAAAGCTCAAAATCCTGAAGCCCAAAATCCTGAGACCAAAATCCTGAAAGTTCAAAATCCCGAAAACTCAAAATACTGAAAACACAAAATCCTGAAAACACACAGGATACTTATTCCAGCACAAGTACATGCAAAAAGAAATAAAACACAAACTATATTACTGTTTTGCAAGTATAAGCAGAGGGGCAAGCCCCCTGCACCCCCCACGTGGGGGGCTGCGGCCCCCACACCCACTACTGCTTATATATATCAACTCCAAGATTGCACTTAGTGTGGTGAAGTGCAATCTCGGAGTTGATATATTTAAGTAGCAGGGGGTGTGGGGGGGTGCAGCATATAATTGAAGAGTAATATGTTTCTGTATGTACTTGTAGTGGAATATAGTAAGTGTTTGTATCCTGTGTGTTTTCAGGATTTTAAGTTTTCAGTATTTTGAATTTTTGGGATTTTGAACTTTCAGGATTTTGGTCTCAGGATTTTGGGCTTTCAGGATTCTGTAACGCTTCCATATATATATATATATATATATATATATATATATATATATATATATATATATATAGTTGAGGGGTGTATGAGGCACAGACCCCACACCCACATTGGGGAGGCATAGCCCCCCTACATGATTTGGTTTTATATCATCCAGTTTCTGTTAAGAGGGTAAGTAAGTTGTTTTTAAGTTTTGGAAAGACTTAGTCATTGGTGTTGTAAGTGTGCATGTCTATGGTTTAAAATTCATTATTTTGAAATTCAGGATAGCAAGCTTTCAGTATAATGAGATTCAGTCAAATGAGTTTTCAGTATTTTTAAAATTAGGTATTGTCCTCTCAGTCAAATGAAATTCAGTATTCTGAGATTCAGTCAGGTGAAGTGGACCTGTAAAAAACATAACAGATATCACACTACAAAACAGACATAGGACAGTGATAAACATAAAGGCCAACACATGTATGGACTGCACAAAATGGGTACATGAAAGTGAATACACAGGATGGTGATGTGTACCTGTCATGTACCACAATAATACATCATGTATCAATGCAAATATGCACTGCCACACCAGCCTATGAAAACAGCCATGATAATACGTCATATATCAATTCAGATATGCACTGCCACACCAGCCTATGACAACAGCCATGATAATACATCATGTATCAATTCAAATATGCACTGCCATGACAGCCTATGACAACAACAATGATAATACGTCATGTATCAATGCAAATATGCACTGCCACACCAGCCTATGACAACAGCACATGTCCTGCACACAGCCTGCACCAGCTCTCTGTCTATTCTGTATCTATTATTGTGGGGTTCACATGTCCTGAATGCAGCCTGCACCAGCTCTCTCTCTATTCTGTATCTATTAATGTGGGGTGCACGTGTCCTGCACGTAGCATGCACCATCTCTCTGTCTATTCTGTATCAATTAATGTGGGATACACATGTCCTGCACACATCCTGCACCAGCCTCCTGTCTATTTTGTATCTATTAATGTGGGATGCACATGTCCACCATGCAGCCTTCACTAGCTCTCTGTCTATTCTGTATCTATTAATGTGGAATTCACATGTCCTGAATGCAGCCTGCACCAGCTCTCTCTCTATTCTGTATCTATTAATGTGGGGTGCACGTGTCCTGCACGTAGCATGCACAATCTCTCTGTCTATTCTGTATCTATTAATGTGGGGTACACGTCCTGCACACATCCTGCACCAGCCTCCTGTCTATTTTGTATCTATTAATGTGGGATGCACACGTCCACCATGCAGCCTTCACCAGCTCTCTGTCTATTCTTTATCTATTAATATGGGGTGCACATGTCCTGCATGCAGCCTATACCAGCTCCCAGTCTATTCTGTATCTATTAATGTGGGGTGCACACTTCCTGCACACAGCCTGCAGCAGCTCTCTGTCTATTTTGTATCTATTAATGTGGGGTGCACATATCCTGTGTACAGCCTGCACAAACTCTCTGTTTACTCTGTATCTATTAATGTGGGGTGCACATGTCCAGCACACAGACTGCAGCAACTCTCTTTCTATTTTGTATCTATTTTTTTGCTGTTCAGAGAGTTGGCTTGACTGTAGTCTGGCTCTTTTCCTGGCTGGTTGCCTTCCTTCTAGGATGTCTTTGCAGATGGTCCTCTGTTATGGCTTGCAGTACCCCAGCATGCTGTAGTGCATTAAATTCCAGTTACACTTTTTTTTCAAGTTAGGTTTGCGACATCCTTAAGATTGCTTAGTGATTTGTGGAATATAGTATTAGTGTTAAAATAAATCACCTATAGCCTCCACTGAGTGCTTTCAGTAAGGTTTTGGCAAAGTACTGCAGCACATTTATATTGCGTTAGGTGCCCAGGTTGTGTTTTGGAATCTGGACAGCATGCTCTGAGTCTGCAATTATCCTATACGGATTAGATAATTCCTTGGTCTTGTTTTAGTGTATGTTATATCATCACATCTGCCGCGGATGCATTGACACCTTCCTTCAGTGTGCTGCCCTGTCCACAACTGTCATTTGGAATCCGGCCATTCTTATCTGTCATTCTCGTATGTGTCACTCTCTCTCTCTCTCACTCTTTCTCATTGATGATTAATTAAGGACTATAGTCATATCTGTAACACATACAATGCAAATAATATATTTATGTAGTATAATAGCTCTACTTAGCTGATCTTAGTGTTCATGATATTTTATTTCTTTTTTTTTTATAGTTCAATACCACATTTTGTCTTATAATCATTAACTGACGATTGTTTATATGTTTTTATTACATATATATATACTCCACTTTCTTGCTTTATTTTTTTTTCTAAATTGGTGTATGTATTTTATGTGGAGCTTTTCTCCCCAAACCTCCACTGAAAAGGAGCCTTATACCTAGTCAAACTACACCTGTAAACAACTGCTAATAATTAATAAATAAACATCCATGTAAACTCCAATTATTTATCAACAATGACATCCAAGTTTAACATGTACTTCTTGATTATATGACTGTTGTTGGAATAAACAGGAAATAGTCTCAAATGGAGCTTCAGATTTCTCAATACAACCCTAAAGTAGTGGATTTAACTGAGACATGTTCAAATGATTCCTTGTATATCCCCTACAATATTTCTAATATTTTTTTTAATTTTTTACAGATAATAGGCCAAGTAAAAGAGTAGGAGGGGTGTCATGGCTTAGTAAAGAAAGATGCAAACCTTTCCTCTTTACTTTTAAGAAACTGTAACACCTCTTGTGACAATGACTCAATCTGGTTAATACTAAATCTTACTTTATGTGGTCACTCAAATATTCCATTCGCTATTGTTTAACCCCCCATTTACATTTACTTCAAACATTATTATAGAATAGTAGTATCCCAAATTAATTCTGCTAGGACACTTAAATATAAATATCTAGATTCTGTAGTTCACTTAAGCATCAGCGCAAGAGAGGCATAACTGAGCACAATATTACACAGTGAGAATCAGAAAGAATAATCTCTAATCCAAACTAAAGCAAAAATCCAACTCTAGAATTTTATCAGCCAGCTTCCCAAATAAAATAATAATCTTCATGTTTAATCAGAAAGTAAAAGATGATTGCCGCATGTTTATTACCTTGTCTCTAGAATCTATCAGATCTTCGTCACATTGCATATGATCTTTAATGATACCTCAGTCAAAACATGCTATCTTAGTTGTAGAAATCTGGTGTATAGACTGGATACCATATATAGCCTCTCTAGCCGTACCTCTAACTTGTCAACATTTTATAATGTATTACCTACAAGTCATAACAGACATTTGTAACTGCTACAAAACACATCAGACATTCACCCTCCCCATGGATATCTGCTGAGTTGGTGCATTTAGTAAAACAAAGATAAGGTCTGGTTGGACTAGAATAAAGACTGCATTAGCTTAAAAAAAGTCCCTTTATGAAAATTTAAGACATACTTATAGCGTTCAAACTAATGGTGATAAAGCTATTTTTTACGGTGCAGCAGACTTCCATGTTGGACAATCTAAAAATAGCTGGCAAACAATCAGAATTTCGGGAACTGATACAATGTTTTCTTAAAATTGCCTCTAAACAACTTTTAGACAAAATGCTAATTGAAGAAAGTAAACAAAACTTATCATGTTTGAAGTAAGACAATGCACTTTTTTTTTCATTTTTCAAATGTAATGATTTGAAGAAATAACAATGGCTGCAATATGGAAAACAGATTTAGTCTTTTTCCCCAAATCACCAAAACAGATTCTGCTAAAAATACAGGCCACTAACTAGCCACTCTACCCAAGGAAAGATTCTATAAAAACTCCTCTGTTTGCAGGTAACTTCCCACCTGCAGTCCTACAGGATGATGTCAGTGCATCAGCATGTGTTCTGGACTGGTTGCAACTTCACAACTGCTCTTCTCTCAGTGGTAGATGACTTACCGTTAAGCATTGACAAAGGCCTACTTACTGAATAGTCTGTGTAGACCTTCTCAAAGCATTTGACACTTTCAACCTCCACCTCCTGTTGGGCTTTCTCCTCTCATTAAGCATAAGTCTGCAAGCAGCCATTTGATTCAAAGACTTCCTGTCTAATGAATCATCTGACTGTAAATGATGTACAATGCAAATCATGTCTATGATGTCTGTATAGTGGAGCTTTTCTCCCCTGGCCTTCAGTGAAAAAGGGCACTGCTCAGTCAACCTTTCTTGGTAAACAAATGACAATAAATAATTAAATAAAATTTAATGTACAAAGTGGCTCCTCCGCTTGACCCACAGTCTCTATCCCCCAGGGACCTACACTCTCATATGTCTTCAAAACAGCAGAGAACCACACAAGTCTGTCCTGGGACCATTTCTCATCAGTGTGTTTGCCTCAGATATATTTGGGGGGAACTAGAGAAAATATCAAATTCTTTGCGGTAACACAAAGATAGCTGCAGCAGTAGAGCATGGGGGATGAATAATTTGGGAAGGCAGAACAGCTGGCCATTAATGTGGCAAATAAGATACAGGGCAAACAAATTCAAAGTACAACACTTAGGTTACAATAATCCAACCTATCAACCTATGAACTCAGTGGGAAGTATCAGCTGGGAGAGTAGAATTGATGGTGACATAAGAAAAGGAATTGAGGGTATTGATAACAGTTCTATATGACCTTGGTTCGATCACAGCTTGAGTACAGCATGCTCTTCAGGTGACCGTATAAGGAACAGTCATCAGTATCTTTGAAGGAACCCAGAAAAGCTAACAGAAAGATTTGTGGGGTGAGGGGAAAGAAAATAACCAAAGACCATCAAAGCTAGACCTCCTCTTCTCGCTTGAAATGAGAACAAACGGGAGAACATGACGCTTATGAAAACGGTCACATCAGGGAGAAGTGAAGGAGTCATTTTTTAACAAAAATAAAAGACAGAGAAAGAGGGGGGTACAGAGAGAAATTATAAGGGCTTACTATTACATTAATCTTCAAAGGTACTTGATCAGTGATAAGGTTGTGGGCCAGTGGAATGGACCTCAGAATGAATGGTGGAGAGGAAATTCAAAGAGGCTTTAAAGCAGGCATCAGACAGATGGGAAAAGGGTAAGGGGATATGAAGGGGAGGTAGAATGTTAAGGCACTTAAAGGCCCGACTTAATAGGGTTATTGACTGTAACTGTTATTAGATAACTATAAAGCAATGCAAATGAATACCAGGCTGCTATTCCCACTGCTGACTGTACAACAGAAGACAACACATTAGGGCTAATAGAAGGTCGT
The DNA here is from genome assembly GCF_019279795.1 of Protopterus annectens. Taxonomy (NCBI): domain Eukaryota; kingdom Metazoa; phylum Chordata; order Ceratodontiformes; family Protopteridae; genus Protopterus; species Protopterus annectens. The sequence continues at coordinate 1,336,829,095 of NC_056746.1, read as the reverse complement.
ATGTTCACTTTGACAAAGTACAACACGTTAGGACTAATAGAAGGTCATACATTCACTTTAGCAATGTGCAACACATTAGGGCTAATACAAGGTTGTACATTCACTTTGACAAAGCAAAACAGCTCCACAAAAAAGCAATAACAGAAATTTGCTTGATTAGGTCTTTATCAGGACAAAGCATGCAGCCATGGGTCATACAAGCATCTGATCAAATCACAGTAAGTGGACTGGATTCTTAACAAAAATGTATGTATTTTCTGACTTTTGGCTACACAGCTAAATGTGATTTTATTTCAAGAGAAAGTTTGTGCAAGAGGCTGCAACAGGCCTGCTCAATTCCCATCCATATGGTTTTCGCAAGATGCTGTTTTACTTCAGTGGAGGATATTAAAGCAAAGCCACAATAGGAACCATCAGGGTTCCTGCATTTTTAATTATACAAGATGCAGATATTGTAGGCTTCTGCTTAGCTTGCATTATTCATTCTACTTATGTTTTCATCTTTTATAAGGTGACTTGCAGTTGCAAGCAAAGTTGTATGACTTTACATGAAAAAAATACACAGAAACACAGGCACATGTCCACACACACACACACACACACACACACACACACACACACACACACACACACACAGATACACACACACACACACACACACACACACACACACACACACACACACACACACACACGTATTTATAGAGCCACATGCTCACATACAAATGAACGCATATGGTTAGACTGACACAAGCACTTAAGACACACACACACACACACACACACACACACACACACACACACACACACACACACACACTCAAAAACATACATGCACAGAGATACACAGACATACGTATACACAAATACGCTTACACAGAGACACATGCTCACACTAAAACATGCAGAAAAACACATGCACTTATGCACATAACACATGAGCAGAAATGCATTCGCTCAGACACACACACACACACATGCATGGAGACGCTCATATACCTCCAGTTGAGGTTTTATAGTAAATCAACAATTAACCTTCTAGTACTTTTGTTAAAACTGGAAACAAAACTGCAAGAAAACTATCTTTAAGACAGGCTTTTTGAGCATATATTTAAGTACATTTTGTTCACAGAAAATCTTTTTCTTTTTTCTTTTTTTCTGTATTTTTTTATGGCTGAGTTTTCTTGCTTTTCCACAAACTGAAAAAAGTAATTTATATGTTCTTTCTCGATGTTGCAGGGAGGAGACAGTTTAAGTTCTGCCCAAATGTATTTTCATTCTTTGCTATTGAATATGGAGCATTAGACATGATGAATCATAACTCTCTTCTTCTGTATTCTTTATGAATATTGTTTATTATGATATAATTTCATCTAATAAAAATAGGGAAGACTTGGCGTTCTTATCTGAATGAAGAGCTCTGTCATGCAGGTGTGATGAAAAAGAGAGTTTTAGGCTTGTAACACAAAAACATTAAAAAGAACTGACTCTGCTTGTTAATGATCTCACAGTATAAACTGAAGTGATTTATAATGCATCAGTGGAAACTCTGAGGTACTTCATTTATATTGAAAGCAACTGTTGTGATGTTTGTTCAGACAGAACCTCCTAGCTTCACTGAATTGTCATCCTACCTGGTCTTTAAGTATGCATTTTTCTACAACAAGTATTCTGTTGGAGCCCTATTAAATGGTATTACTGAATGCAATTCTGTAGTATAGTATTACAGAAACAGATATTATTTGACAGCTGGTTTATTAGCATAAAATGTTAGCTTTTGAACCATAGATTACTGTATCACTTGTGAAGGCAAGAGTGAACAGCTATGTCATAAATGAGTCTTCAGTAAATCTGTATGAAACTGTGAGGCATTTTCAACCACTTATGGTAACCTCAGCATTGTTATATGAATGGTCTATGATATATTATACTCCATTGCTCTAGAAAAAAGTTATGTTTGATGCAAATCAGTTTAACAATTACTGAGATTGTATACATTATCAAAGGAGTGTGATGAACAACGGGAACACAACTATAGAATAAAAAAAATACATTCTTACATCGATGTCTGTGCCTGTGAAAATGCCTTGCTCTATCGGGGAAGAGTACAAGCATTGTTTTCTCAAACACTAATCTGAACATGTAAATATAGACAGATAGATATAATATATACCATTATATATATTTTTTGTCCTCTGCAGATACACATTAGGCTTTGACAATGCTGACTGAATTTTCACCCTCATGCACAAACATATCATGCATCAGTGATAATCTAATGGCAAAACATAAAAGTGATGTGTTCTGTAATATAAACTTAGCTTTTATGTAGCACAATAGTTTTACTGCAGCTAATTAACACAACATAAATAATGATATGCAAAGACAATCTGCCATTGAGCTTCATAAAACAGTGCCTAACTATTGTTTTCTCTTCAATAATTGTACCTGCTACTGAGAATTCCAAGTTTTTACACACACACACACACACACACACACACACACACACACACACACACACACACACACACACACACGCCACACACACACACACACACACACACACACACACACACACACACACACAGACACACACAGACATACACACACAACCACAGACACACACACACACAACCACAGACACACACACACACACACACACACACACACACATGCATGGTTGTATATGCACACACAGATATGCATGCACAAAGAGAGCTGGAAGTTAAGAATACTATAAGACGACAAAACATACAAGAACATAATTGGTGGAAATTCTTCATCTGCTCTATGTCTTGGCTTAATCCATAATACAAACCCCAGCCCATACTTCTCAACTATCCATATTGTTTCCCTATATTTTTGGTGTCTTCCATATAAAATGAGTGGTTTCTGGTAAATTATTGGTGATTAATCTTAGTAAATATTGACACACAGTTGAGTTTCAGACATTATACTCAGCAGAAAAGGCATGTTAATACAAAACCTGCTATTCAACTTTTTAAGTTTAAAAGAGCAATATTGAACAATTGACCCTATTTTGGGGTCCTTGTCCCCCATTATTTTTTACTTTGTACAAGTTTCTTACACTAAGAGGTTGAGAGGTATGTCCCATCCTTCTTTCCATGTTCTATGAACCAGTCCTTGATAAGATAGCAAAAACTTAAGACTTAATAATAGGAAGTACCCGATGGAAACTTAAGCCTTTATTAGAGAATGGGCCAAGTTTACATCAGCACCCTGACTGAAGAACAAACGTTCTCCAGCAGAAGATTATTGTACAAGTAATGCCTGCTGAAAAATGAGTCCTCCATTTCATGGCAGCATATCAAGCTGCCATGGAGTTTGCACAGAAAAAACTAAGAGATGCCATTATTTTACACACACTAAGCAGTGCTTTTGCTGTTTAGTGAATGTAAGTAGACAAAAGTGTATATGTGTGTATGTATCCATATGAGTGTGTTTATGTTTCTGTCTATGTGTATGAGTGAATGTGTACATGAAAGCAGAGGAGACTGTGTGTGTATATGTGTGCATGTGTGTATGTGTGTTTATGTATGTGTTTATGTGTGTGTATGTGTACATATATGTATGTGCATTTGTATATGCGCATGTGTGTGTGTGTGTGTGTGTGTGTGTGTGTGTGTGTGTGTGTGTGTGTGTGTGTGTGTGTGCGTGTGTGTGTGTGTGTGTGTGTGTGTGTGTGTGTGTGTGTGTGTGTGTGTGTGTGTGTGTGTGTGTGTGTGTGTGAGAGAGAGAGAGACAGAGAGACAGTCAACAGTGAGATTGACTGAGCCATTATCGAGTGTAAACTAAAAAAAAAAAAAAAAAAAGAAACTTAAATTAATACGATCAGCATCTATTGCCTTTGTCCAAGAGGGACACTGGTGAAAACCCCAGGGTGAATTTACAGTTACCCATCCAATTGTCCAGATTGTGTTTGAAGAGGCCAATGAGATGCTGTGTTTGACATGACGTGGGACTCTGTTCTAAAAGTGTGGTAACCTCTGGGAGACAAATCTGTCCCTCCAGTAGGTTCTACTAATGTCACATACCAGGTTAAGGTCTTTAGAGCTAGTAACCCAGGTACCATTTGACCTGCGGATATGCAGCATTTCCAATAAAACAGGGTCAAATATTGCCTTATATGGAAGGCAGAGATCACCTCTGAGTAGTCTGTATGAAACAGAATAATATGACAGTGATTTCAGATGATCCATATAGGACAGATGCTGAAGCCATTGACTTTTCCTTGTGAGGAACCTTTGTGGTCTCTTCAATTGCTGCAGGTGCTAGGAAAGGTACATACCAAAAGGGATGCTGTACCCAATTATTGGCCTAATAAGGGAAGAGTACAGAGAGGTCATAACTTCATTTTTACTGCAGCAATGTCCTTACTTATGATATGAGCAATATGGAATGCCCTTCTTACTACTGTGGAGACAAGGTGATCCAAGGTAAGGTTGCTGTCAACCAGTGTGCCCAGGTCTCTCACCACTGAGTGCATATTAAGGGTGTTGCAATTTATGTGATATGTACCAGGAACATTGCTCTTACCAAAATGGATGATAATACATTTTTTGCATTGAGTTTAAGGCCATGACTTTGGCGCCAGTCATTTGTTTGTGTAATATCCTCTTGTAGGATGTTTACATCGTTTGGGGATTCTATGACTGCTCCCAGTTTGCAGTCATCAGCAAACTTTGTCAGCCACAGACCTTTAGTTTTTGCTTGTAGTTTGGAGAAATATATTCCAAACAGTAGAGGCCCCAGAACTGATCCCTGTGGAACACCACTGGTTACAGATGTGCTGGTGGGGGGATTCTCCTATTTTGACTACGTGTTCAATCAGTGAGCCAGTTAGTGACCCATCTAATGATATAAAGGTTGATACCTAGCTGGGTGAGTTTGTCAATGATGCCTGAGTGGGGCATAGTGTCAAAAGCCTTGGTTAAGTCTAGGTAGGCTGTATGCACAGATTTCCCCTCATCCAGGGTCTTGGTGACTGTCTTGAAAAAGTCCACAAGGTTTAACAGGCAGGATCTCCCTTTGAAAAATCCAAACTGCGTGGGGTAAAGTGTTTGGAGATTACCTATATCTTTGTTGATAAGTTCCATGATGATTCGCTCCACAGCCTTGCAGATATGGCTAGTCAGTCTAATAGGTCTATAGTTCCCGGGGTCAGTGGAAGCACCACCTTTGTGAAAGGGAATAACAGTAGCTGTTTTCCATTCAGCTGGGATGAAGCCAGTGCTTAGACTATGATTGAAAAGATTATTCAATGGTTTTGCTAATTCTTGTTGGAGCCCATGTAGGACGCAGCCTGGGATGTTATCAGATCCCATAGATGCTGTGTTTTTGGCCTTAAAGAGGGCATTTATTTTATTTATTTTACATTTGCTTACTGGGATAGTCCGACATGTCCATTTTCCGAGGAGGCCCAAGGAGAAAATCTCCAATAGACAATATTACATAGATTACACAGCAAGTTAGATAACATTAGAAAATATAAGACGAGGTGTTTTGTACAATGGTTTAGTAATATTCCCAACAGTGACTCACAATTCTCATGGTCTGACACAATTAAAAGCAAAAAGACATCAGACTGGAAACAGAGCTTTATTAAGTAATTAAATGTTACGATATTTACAGATATGCTTTCCGTTTATAACTTAATCAGGGTTGGTACATGGGCAAAGCCAGTTCACTTTGAAATACTGTTTGAGGCTTTTTTGAAGAGACTTTTGGAAGATTGAAGGGTTATATAATTTGACAAAGAATTTATGACCTGCTCTTTAGCGATACAAGGTAGGGGACAGGTGCTAGGGATGTAATGGGGTACGTGAAGCGGGGACAGGGGAGTGAAGTTTTCACAGAACCTGTTGGCTAACAGGTTAGCGATGTCTACAGGCTCAGTATATGTGGTATCATTAACTACCAGTTTGGCACAAATCTGAGCCTTTCCTTTTAGCTCAAGGATGTAACTAAAGGGTGCCTTATGGTTGTCCTTAGTTGAGGAAGCTAATTTGGATTCATAGTTTGCTTTGGAGGATTTCACAAGAAGTTTTATTTGCTTATTTAAGCTGAAGAGGGAGTGTTTCCAGTTTAGGGCATGCTCCCTCTTACTCTTAGACAGCAATTTATTTGTCTTGTTGTAAAGCCTGTTAATGGCAGTTGTCCACCAGGCAAGTTTGTTCTTTCTTGAAGAGCTTGTTTTGGTCCTATCAGGTACTGCGGAGTCAATGCAGTTATACAGGTGTTTGTATAAAGCATTGGTTTAGAACTCTGCATAGTTGCCAGTTCCATCTGAGGGAGGAGATGCAGTAAAACTATTTATGCCATCCCATAAGAGGTTATAATATGCTTTGGAGAAGTTTTTTAGTTTAGATGCTGCTGGTGGTGGTGGGCAGGTGTGATAGTTACTTTGAATGAGACTTATTTGTGGTCAGATCACACCAGGGATGCATGCATGTACTCACAGTAGGGGTGCTACATTGGTCCCCCATATTGGTAAGCACCAGATGCAGGATGTTGGCACCCCTTTTGGGGGTGTCAACCAGCTGGCCCGAGGTGCTGGAGTTAATGAAGTCTAGGAAGCTTTGGGCAAGTGATTTTCAGCACGAGTAATTTACCCAGTCAATGGATGGGTAGTTAAGGTCACCTAACACCATGGTGTTCAGATGTATCTTAATAGACTCAAGTAGATCTAAATAGGCAGAGTGGGTGTCCTGATTCATGGAGGGGGTCCTGTAGCTGGCAATGACTTGAATAGGTGTCCTACCAACAGTTAATTGCACCTGACGTATCTCCAGGGAATCATACTGTTTAACCAATCTGGAGGTGTATTTATCTTGAATGAATATTGATACTCCACCTCCTTTAGTTTTCACACCTTCAGTTTGTGATCTGAATGTGTGGAAGGAGGTGTAACCTCATATGGCTGGGGTGCTCTCCACAGCCTTGAACCAGGCCTCTGTGATTGCACAAATGTCTGCGTCTTCCAAGGTGAAGACTGCTTCCAGTAAGTGCAGTTTCATGACTCCTAGTATTTAGCAGCTTAACCTTGAGGTTGTTTTACATGGAGTTTTTATGTCAGGAATTTTGTTCTTAAGTCACTGCCTAAAAAGGCACTATCAAAGTAGCAAGAGCTTTAGCCAGTAGCCAAAATCTCAGGGGTGACAGATGAAGACCATCTCTGGCAAAGCACTTAGGTCTGCCAATCATGTCATCCCAGGCTGACACATACTGGATCTTCTTAGAATGACACCAGAAACGAAGCCAATAATTTATTTATTTAATGATTTATTTATTTGCAGTTTGTTTACCAGGATGGTCCATTGGGCCACTAGGAGCCCATTTTCAATGGAGTCCTGGGGAGAAAAGCTCCAAAACACAATGTTAACAAATTACAAGCATTACAGAAATAAAGAGTTATACAATTATGAGGCAATTTAGAATTTTTCAAGTTACGAGATGAAAAAGTTGGCATTTGGAGGACAATACAATTAAAAGTTTCAAGTTACAAAGTTGAAAGTTGGCATTTGAAGGAGTAATAATAAATATGATATAATAAAAGTGTTAACACCAAAAGTTATGCTTTTTTATAAAGTATCTAATTCCTATGGTTTCTACTAAGAGTATTAAGACTATGGGACTATGAAACAGGTGCATCAGCTAAAAGAAACTAACTGTGAAGCAGGAAGCTATGTAGTTTGGGAACAAGAGCATTCCCATAATGATGTTAGGTGTGAATGAAGTAGAGTTTGAAGATGGGGAGGCTGCTAGTGGTACGGATGAGAGGTGGGAGAACATTCCAGTGGAGTGCGAGAGAGAAGGATAGAAGATGCTTTCCTGGTGGGCAGATGGGTTTGTGTAGTTCAATTAGATTTTGGAACTTGGATCTTAGGTTTCTATCAGGAACATGCATTTGGAAGGTAGAGGCTAGAGAAGGGCAGAGAGTGGGGGAGAAGATAAGCTTGTGTGCTTGAATGAGTTGAATGTAAGTGAGATAGTTAGATAGCTCAAGCCAGCTGAGTTGATGTAGGGGAATATAGTGATGTGTTGTGGATCTGTGTCCTGTTACATATTTAAAAATTTTGTAGTAACAGGAGGATCATTTTGACTTGATGGAAGACTGCAGATTAGTGAAGATAGAGGCACCATATAAGAGGGAAGGCATAAGGTAAGTGTAGCGAGAACAAGCCTAGTGGAGGGAAAGATGAAACGGTTGCGACGGTAAAGCATACCAAGATTCTTGTGAGTTTTTTTGATATTTGCTAATGGCTGTCGAACTTTAACTGGTCATCAGTGATGACTCCCAGTAGTTTAGCAGTGGAAACAATTTCTAGAGGAGTATTGTTTTGGCTGGTGAAGATGAATACGTTTTTATCTAGTGTAGTAGTTTTAGCAGGGGTGAATATCATAAGCTTGGTCTAGGTTGCATTGAGTGCTAGATGGTTTTCTAACATCCAGTGTTCTGTTAAGGAGAAGGCATCCTGTGTTAAATTTATTAAGGAGGAAGTAGAGGTGGCAGAGCAGATTATCATAGAATTGTGTGCATATTGGCAAATGTTGGGCTGAGGGATGGCAAGATAGAATCGTTAATGAAAATATTAAATAGTAGGGGACCTACAATTGAGCCTTGAGGTACACCTGTAGGAGTATCTAAGAAAGGTGAAGTGGCTTTATTCCATTTGACTGCTTGTTGCCTAGTTGCAAGGTAACTGATGAACCAACTGAAAGATTTAGTTTAGAGAGTTTACTAAGGAGAAGGTTGTGAGACATGGTGTCAATGGCTTTAGATAGGTCTAAGAGGAGGGTGGACACAATGCAGCCAGAGTCCCGAGATTTGTTAACAGTTTCTAGGAAGGAAAGGAGAGCAGTAGTGGTGCTATGACTGGGTCGGAATCCATGCTGAGTGGGAGTGATAAGGTTGTTACTTATGAGACGGGGTAGTAGTTGTTGGTGAATACATTTTTCGAAAAGTTTAGAAACAGAGGATAAGATAGCAATAGGCCAAAAGTTTGGAATATCGTTGTTGTCGCCTCCTTTGTGGAGTGGGATTATAAAAGCTTTTTTCCAGAGCTGGGGAACATGGCATTCAGAAATTAATCAGTTAATTAGTATACAGATGGGGACAGCAGCAGCTTCAGTGGCTACTTTCAGGAAATAGGAGGGTATTTCATCATGGGCATTACAGCAGGGTTTCAGGCTTAGAAGAAGTTTTTTTATGGTAGAGATGGGGATAGGATTCATGGAGAAGGGAGGAGGTGGGGGGCTGGAGTTGGAGAAGGAGTAAGGGGTGAGTGAAAGTGGATGTGGAGAAGTAGAATTTTTGGCAAAGGATGTAGTTAGTTTAGCTATAGAGTTAATAAATAATTAATTGAATTAGGTAGCTAAGTCCAAGTCGGTGGCATTTGGGTCTGGGCAGGGGTTTTCTTTTTTTCCTGGGTTGAGTAGAGATGTAATTCCGTCCCAGAATTTTTTAGGGTTGGTGTTATGGTTGGCTTGGAGCATGGAGTAGTAAGCTCTGCGGTCAGCTAATATGAGTTTTTTTTTACTTTGTTACGAAGTGATCTATATTTGTTAAGGGTAGTTTAAGTTTTAGTTTTGCGGTAGCATTTCCAAGCTTTATCTCAGAGTCGTATGGAGAGTAAGGTATTTTTAGATAACCATGGGGCAGGATTACTTTTTATGCATTTTAGTTTCTTGGGAGCAAAGGAGTCAAGCAGGTTTAAGAAAGTTGTATTAAAATAGGTAACAACACTATCTAGGGATAGAGTTTTTAGTGGGCTCCAGTTCATACTTTTTAGTGCATTTGAGAATGCATTAGAGTTAACATTTTTTAGGTTCCGGGTAGAGGTGTACATGTGAGACAGTTGTAGGGAGGATGGAAGGCATTGGATGAAAGTGGGAAGATGGTCGCCTAGTGGGTCAGGAAGGGTACCACTGTTAGTGATGTAGTGGGGGTGGAAAACTAGAATGCAGTCTAGGGTGCTTCCAGAGAGGAAGTCTTTGGATGGCCTAGTTATTGAATTAATAAGTTGTGTGAAGTTGTAAAGGTTTATATTTAGGGGTTGGTTGGAGACTGGATTGTGGCCCAATTGATATTAACATCACCCAGGATTATAGTTTTGTTTGTGATATTGGCAGAGAGCCAGGAGAGACTATCTTTGAGGGTTGGGATGTTGTCTCCAGGAGGGATATAGAGTGAGACAATGCAGATAAGTTTATGTTTGTTTATCTGAAGAAAGACTGGGATCAATTCAGCTTTACCACATTTGGGAATAGGTTTGGAGTAGAGGGTGACTACAAGAGAAGAGGAGTAGAGCAGGCCAACACCTCCCCCTTTTTTAAGAATTCTATATTTTCTAATGATACAGTAGTTGGGTGGTATTAATTCAGAATCATTTATATGGAGTTTAAGCCAGGTTTCTGAGATACACAAGATATCAGGTTGATTATGGAGAAGCCAGGCTTGGAGGTTAGAGATTCTGTTACAGATGCTCTGAGCATTTAGAACTTTGAGAAGGAGGGATTTACCAGCTGAGTGGGGAGGATGGGATGAGGAGGTAGAGTTCAGACAGGGAGAGGGGCCAGGGTTTGGGTGTATGTCACCAAAGAGTAGGATAGAGATAAAATACTGAATATGGGAGAAGAGACATTTAAATAGCTTAAAACCTGTTTTATGGGTTACAGGTTTTATAGAGATGTAACTGATGTAGATGTGAGTAGTAGTTTTGGGGTTTGGTATGTGCTTAAAGGTGAAGAGCATGGTAGGGGAGTTGAGGAGGTAAAGGCTAGGGGATATAGTAGTTGCTGAATATGCATGTTGTGCACAACTGGACGTAGTGATATAATTGAAGACAATCATTTTCTGTTTGTAGTGCGGCATCATTCTAGGTGAAGGTAACATGCTGATTAGGCTAGAGACATACCTGCCTGAGTCACATAATCCAAGAGCTCATTCATGTTTCACTTCTTATAATCCAGAGAGGTACTTCTCAAGTTGTTCACATCAACATGGATTATGACAAAGTCATAACAGTACCTGTTGTTGAGAGACTTGAGTGAATGTGTGATACAGTGGATCCTAGCACCTGACAGATAGCTGACCGTGACCTTTTTCTTATCCAGCCTGGTGAGAGGGACATTTGTGTGTCTCATGATGGAATCACCTATGACTAATATATTTGGTTTTGTGTTTTGTCTTAAGGGCTTGAAAAGTGAGACACCGGTGCGTGAGCTATTATGTACATTGTGTTCTGCAGAGGAAGTATTATGTGTAACGTGCTTGTGTTTGTGTTTGGGAGGTCTCTGGTGTTTAGGTATGTTTCTGTTGAGGACCTCTGCATATGCAGGTATGTGTGAAGTGTGTTTGGGTGGAGTAGGAGGTGAGGTGTGCATGCTAACAACCCACTCATTGTCATATGTACTGACTGGTGTGTGAGAGTGTATGGATTCAAGGTTCTTAATATAGCTGCATCTTTCACATGTTGAGTTTGTGTAGACTAGGAGTAGATGGTTCTCGGTGAACATGAGGCAGTTGCTGCACTGCCTCTGGATGCCCATGTCAACCAAGCTGGCTGGAGAAACTGTGGGAAACTCTACTCCCATAGTGTTAGGTAATGTATATGGTCAGAAAAAGGGGTCAAACTTAGGAATGGCTAGTGGATGAGAGGTGAATATCCCATGCACTGGTGTATCATACATGCACCACCTTTCCATGTGCTGGTGTATTATAAACCCACCACCCTTCACATGCACTGGTGTATAATAACCTCACCACCCCTCAAATGCACTGGTTTATTATAAACCCACCACACCTCCCATGCATTGGTGCGTTGTAAACTCACCATCCTCCCAGGCACTGGTGTGTTATAAACCCAACACCCCTCCATGCACTGGTGTATTATAACCCAAACACCCAAGCATGCATTGGTGTATTAAACAAACAAAAAGAACACTGCTCTGGATAATGCACCCCTGTTAAGCAAAAGAGCAAATCCAGTAAAAGAAACTCCAGAGGCACACCACAAAAATCAGAGCCGAACTGGTAAACATCAGTTTTAATCAAATAACACAATAAAATAGCCAGTAAGTGCGTTCACATTTCTCTGAACGCTTCATCAGATTTATTAAAACCCACCACACCTCTCACACACTATTGCATTATAAACCCACCACCCCTCCAATGCACTGCTGTGTATAAAGCCACCACCCTTCCTTGCACTGGTGTATTATTAACGTTGCACCCTCCCATTCACTGGTGTATTATAAGCCCACCCCCCATGCACTGGAGTATTAAAAACACACCACCTCTCATATGCACTGCTGTGTTATAAACCCACCACCCCTCGCATACACTGGTGTATTATAAACTCACCACCCTCCCATGCACTGGTCTTTTATAAATCCACCACCCCTCCCATGCACTGGTATATTATAAACCCACCACCCCTGAAATGCGCAGGGTTATTATAAACTCACCACCCCTCCCATGCATGGGTGTGCTATAAACCACAACCCCTCCATGCACTTGTGTATTATAAACCGCCCTTCCCATGCACTGGGGTATTATAAACCTACCACCCCTCAAATGCACAGGTGTATTATAAACCCACCACCCCTCACATGCACTGGTATATTAGAAACCCACCACCTCTACCACCCACTGGTGTATTATAATTACACCAAACCTCCCATGCACTGGTATATTATAAACCCCCACAACCCTTGCATGCACTGGTGTATTATAAACTCACCATCCCTCCCATGCACTGCTGTACTATAAACTCACTCCCCCTCCAATCCATTGGTGTATTATAAACCCACTAACCCTCCAATTTACTGGTATATTATAAACACCCACAACCCTCCCATGCACTGGTGTATTATAAACCCAACACCGTTCCATGCATTGCTGAATTATAAACCCACCATGCTCCCATGCACTGATGTGCCATAACCCACAACTCTTACAGTCACTGTTGTATTATACACCCACCCATGCACTTGTCTATTACAAATCTACCACCTTCCCATGCACTAGCATATTATAAACACACCACCCTCTCTGGCACAGGTATATAATAAACTCACCTCCTCTCCCATGCACTGGTGTATTTCAAACCCTCCATCCCTCCCATGCACTGGTGTATTTCAAACCCGCCGTCCTTCCTATGGACTGGTGTATTATAAAGCCACCACCATACCATACACTGTTGTATTATAAACCCACAAGATCTCCAATGCACTGCTGTATTACAAACCCACCACACTCACATGCACTAGCATATTATAAACTCACAACCCTCCCTGGCATGAAAGCATTATAAACCCACCTCCCCTCCAATGCACTGGTTCATTATAAACCCACCACTCTCCCATGCACTGGTGTATTAAAAACGCACCAACCCTCATATGCACTGCTGTGTTTTAAACCCACCACCCCTCACAAACACTTTTGTATTATAAACCCACCACCCTCCCATCCACTGGTGTATTATTAACACACCACCCTCCCATGCACTGGTGTATAAATCCACCACCCCTCCCATGCAATGGTGTATTAAAAACTCACCACCACTCCCATGCACTGGTGTATTATAAACCCACAACCTGCCCATGCACTGGTGTATTATAAACCCAGCACCCCTCCCATGCACTGCTGTGTTATAAACCTACCATCCCTCCCATACTCTGGTGCATAATAAAACCACCACCCCTCCCATGCACTGGTGTATTATAAACCCAGCACCCCTCCCATGCATTGGTGTGTTGTAAACCCACCATCCTCCCAGGCACTGGTGTGTTATAAACCCAACACCCCTCCATGTACTGGTGTATTATAAAACAAAGACCCAGGCATGCATTGGTGTATTAAACAAACAAAAAGAACACTGCTCTGGATAAAGTGCCCCTGATAAGCAAAAGAGCAAATCCAGTAAAAGAAACTCCAGAGGCACACCACAAAAATCGGAGCTGAACTGGTAAAAATCAGTTTTAATCAAAGAACACAATAAAAATGGCCAGTAAATGCTTTCATGTTTCTCTGAATGCTTCATCAGATTTATTAAAACCCACCACACCTCTCACACACTATGGCATTATAAACCCACCACCACTCCCATGCACCAGTCTATAATAAAACAAACACCCATTCATGCACTGATGTATTATAAATCCACCACACCTCCCATGTACTGGTCTATTATAAACCCACCACCCAACCATGCACTGGTGTATTATTAACACACCACCCTCCATCCATAGGTGTATTATAAACCCACCACCCTTCCATGCACTGGTGTATTATAAACCCACAAATGTCCCATGACCTGGTATATTACAAACTCACCACCCTCCCATGCATTAGCATATTATAAATGCACCAGCCTCCCTGGCACAGGTGTAGTATAAACCCACCTCCTCTCCCATGCACTGCTGTATTATAAACCTACCATCCATCCCATGCACTGGTATATTATAAACTCAACACCCTCCCATGCACTGGTGTATTATAAACTAATCACCCTCCCATGCACTGCTGTATTACTAAACCACCAGACCTCCCATACACTACAAAATTATAAATGGACTAACCTTCCTGACACAGGTCTATTAAAATCTCTGCTCCCCTAACATGCACTGTTACATTATAAACCCACAACTCTCCATTGTACTGGTGTACTATAAACCCACCACCTCTCCAATGCACTGCTGTGTATGAAGCCACCACCCTTCCTTGCACTGGTGTATTATTAAAGCTGCACCCTCCCATTCACTGGTGCATTATAAGCCCACCCCCATGCACTGGAGTATTAAAAACACACCACCTATCATATGCACTGCTGTGTTATAAACCCACCACCCCTCCCATATACTAGTGTATTATAAACCCACCACCCTCCCATGCACTGGTCTTTTATAAATCCACCACCCCTCCCATGCACTGGTATATTATAAACTCACCACCCCTCAAATGCCCTGGTGTAGTATAAACTCACCACCCCCCCATGCATGGGTGTGCTATAAGCAACCACCCCTCCCATACACTTGTGTATTATAAACCCCCCTCAAATACACTGGTGTATTGTAAACCCACCACTCTTCCCATGCACTGGAGTATTATGAACCCACCACCCCTCAAATGCACAGGTGTATTATAAACTCACCACCCCTCACATGCACTGGTATATTATAAACCCACCACCTCTACCACCCACTGGTGTATTTTAAAGGCACCAAACCTCCCATGCACTGGTATATTATCAACCCTCACATGCACTGGTGTATTATAAACACACCACCCCTCCCGTGCACTGCTGTATTATAACCCCCCCCTTCCGATCCACTGGTGTATAATAAACCCACCAACCCTCCAATTTACTGGTATATTATAAACACCCACAATCCTCCCATGCACTGGTGTATTATAAACCCAACACCCTTCCATGCACTGCTGAATTATAAACCCACCATGGTCCCATGTACTGATGCACCATATCCCACAACCCTTACAGTCACTGTTGTATTATACACCCACCCATGCACTTGTATATTACAAACCCACCACCCTCCCATGCACTAGCATATTATAAACACATGACCCTCCCTGGCACAGGTATATAATAAACTCACCTCCCCTCCCATGCACTGGTGTATTTCAAACCCACCATCCCTCCCATGCACTGGTGTATTATAAAGCCACCACAATACCATGCACTGCTGTATTATAAACCCACAATATCTCTCATGCACTGCTGTATTACAAACCCACCACACTCCCATGCACTAGCATATTATAAACGCACCACCCTCCATGCACTGCTGTATTATAAACCCAACACCCTTCCATGCACTGCTGAATTATAAACCCACCATGCTCCCATGTACTGATGTACCATAACCCACAACCCTTACAGTCACTGTTGTATTATACACCCACCCATGCACTTGTATATTACAAACCCACCACCCTCCCATGCACTAGCATATTATAAACACACCACCCACCCTGGCACAGGTATATAATAAAGTCAAAAAATCCGCTTACGCACACAGCAACCTAAAACTTGGCACTTTATTGCTTAAAACGCTAACAAATTACACACGTTTTTCGTTTAAACCTATGTTTAAACTTCATCAGAAATTGGCAAACACAGGCTTGCTTTAATCCATTCAGTTATATAGCAACCAATTAGTCCGTGCCCGCCAAAATTCAAACCACTACAAGTCTTTAAAGCCACAGTTCTTATTTCACAAGTGTGACTTTTAAAATAACATAAAAATTACTTGAATGAACTTCTTGTTGTCTGTTTTAATTTGATTTGAAATATTTCCCCCGGGTTGACTGACAAATTTGTTCCGCTATGTATATTAATAACAATGTGTTTTAAAATATGGAATACACATAAATAAATGAAAAAATAAAAAAATAAATAAAGTTGAGTGTCATTCATATTACGAACTAAATTTTACTAAACAATGTAACATCCTAAATGTTCGTTTTAGGCTAATTCACTTAGAATCATTTATTTTAAACATAAATAAGGATGTTAGTAAACCATTAAATATGTGCAGCATATTATGCAAGGCAATCACTATGAACAAATTATTGTATGTAATTTATATTAAATATTAAAAATTACAAATTAAAAATTAGCAATAAGCATTTCCTTAAATTTATTTTTTATTATTATATATGTATATACAGATTTACGCTTTATGCATTAATACATGAACTAACTCATACGCTAATTAATAGCATTAAATATAACCTGATATTCACTTAACAGTTGTCTCAATGTATTTATGACCAACCCCGGGATTCATGAAGCTCGGCGCAAGGCCGGCGTAAGGCCTGCGCCGGCGGTGCATGGAATATCCGGCGCAGTAGCGCCATATACATATTAATGAGAGTGCACCGGAATCACAGACACGTGTGTAGTGTACGTGAGCGAGCCCAGGTAGGATGCGTCTGGAGGCGTGTCTAAGCTGGCATGAGGTGAGCAACCTAATGTGCTGACAGCCACGGTCCGCCCACAATAGTAATGGCAGCAGCCAGGTCCCGTGCAGAATGAAACGCACGTACAGTACGCAACATAGTCCCCGTTCCAAATTAACGGAGAAGCAAATAGAAGCCACGAAGGCATAAGTGTACCCGTCCAAGGAGCAAAGGATACGCATAAGACCGCCTTGGTCCCGCAATGCACTGTCAGTGTTTACACTCAGAGAAGGTGTACAGTCAAGCATGTCAGCGCCGCACCGACATAGGAGCAGCGACTAAGGTCACCACCTGTCCCACTTTGGTTGAGGCAGTCTCTCCATGGACAGTTGTGTCCCGAAAAAACGTATTAGAAATGGCTGATGTGCTACGATTGTAGGACACAATGATATCCCGTATGTAATGTAATGGTAGCATGAATTGGTTATTTCTGTAACAGAAATACCGAAATGACACAATAAACAGAATAAGCAAGGAAATTGCCACAATAATAAGCAAATTATTTAGGCAAACAAGTGAATTTCTATGCTATATAGTGACCGTTTGTATGTGTCGGCCTGTAAAGGCAGATGTGAGTCCCGGAAATATCCCAGATCGGAAAATGGAAAAGGTGGAAACCCCAGCAGCGACATGGGCATGGTCACCAGGGTTACCTGCTGTCCCAAAGTGCCATGGACAGTCCCTGATTGGACAGTCGTGTCCCTGCAACAATCGTAAAAATGGAAAATGACCTGCGATCCCCTGCCACGCAAATTCACGCAATATACATGTAAATAGTAGCATAAAACATATACATTACGGTATGGAACACAGACATGGCATAAGAAAATAAATAAGGAACCCAAACGCTTACAGAATAGGCTCATAGTATGGCAAACAAGTGAAGTTCTT
>NC_056746.1:1336552129-1336767392 GCF_019279795.1 Protopterus annectens | reverse complement strand
TATCCCCAGCATATTTAATTTATGTATACTTATATGATAAAATTTATATAATAAAATATCTTACATGTCAGTGTTTGAATTCATTGACATGATATAAAAATTGTAACTATTATAACTAAAATATGTTCCTTTTATGCAACGCTTGTAATGTGTATATTATGGGCAGCTATAGAACCATAAACACTGAAACTACATTAAATTCAAATACTGACATGTAAGATGTTAGTTCCTGTATTAATGCATAAAGCATAAATCTGTATATACATATATAATAATAAAAAATAATAAATTTAAGGAAATGCTTATTGCTAATTTTTAATTTGTAATTTTTAATATTTAATATAAATTACGTACAATAATTTGTTCATAGTGATTGCCTTGCATAATATGCTGCACATATTTAATGGTTTACAAACATCCCTATTTATGTTTAAAATAAATGATTCTAAGTGAATTAGCCTAAAACGAACATTTAGGATGTTACATTGTTTAGTAAAATTTAGTTCGTAATATGAATGACACTCAACTTTATTTATTTTTTTATTTTTTCATTTATTTATGTGTATTCCGTATTTTAAAACACATTGTTATTAATATACATAGCGGAACAAATTTGTCAGTCAACCCGGGGGAAATATTTCAAATCAAATTAAAACAGACAACAAGAAGTTCATTCAAGTAATTTTTATGTTATTTTAAAAGTCACACTTGTGAAATAAGAACTGTGGCTTTAAAGACTTGTAGTGGTTTGAATTTTAGCGGGCATGGACTAATTGGTTGCTATATAACTGAATGGATTAAAGCAAGCCTGTGTTTGCCAATTTCAGATGAAGTTTAAACATAGGTTTAAACGAAAAACGTGTGTAATTTTTTAGCGTTTTAAGCAATAAAGTGCTGAGTTTCAGGTTGCTGTGTGCGTAAGCGGACTTTTTGGAATTCAGCAGTTTGGAGTTTTCTTTTTCGTTGGTTTATATAATAAAGTCACCTACCCTCCCATGCACTGGTGTATTTCAAACCTACCATCCCTCCCATGCACTGGTGTATTATAAAGCCACCACCATACCATGCACTGCTGTATTATAAACCCACCGATCTCTCATGCATTGCTGTATTACAAACCCACCACACTGCCATGCACTAGCATATTATAAATGCACCACCCTCCCTGGCATGAAAGTATTATAAACCAACCTCCTCTCCCATGCACTGGTTCATTATAAATCCACCGCCCTCCCATGCACTGGTGTATTATAAACTCACCATCACTCAAATGCACTGCTGTGTTTTAAACCCACCAACCCTCACATACACTTTTGTATTATAAACCCACCACCCTCCCATGCACTGGTGTGTTATTAACACACCACCCTCCCATGCACTGGTGTATAAACCCACCACCCCTCTTGTGCAATGGTGTATTAAAAAATCACCACCACTCCCATGCACTGGTATCTTAAAAAAACACCGCCCTTTCCATGCACTGGTGTATTATAAACCTACAACCTGCCCATGCACTGGTGTATTATAAACCCAGCACCCCCCCATGCACTGCTGTGTTATAAACCTACCACTCCTCTCATATTCCGCTGCATAATAAAACCACCACCCTCCCATGCACTGGTGTATTATAAACCCACCCCCTCTCATGCACTGGTGTATTATAAACCCACCACCCTCCCATGCACTGGTGTATTACAAACCCACCACCCTTCCATGCACTGGTGTATTATAAAACCACCAACCCTCCCCTGAACAGGTGAATTATAAAACCACCACCCCTGCCATCCACTGGTGTATTATAAAACCACTACCCCTCCAAAGCACTGGTGTATTATAAACCCACCAACCATCCCATGCACTGGCGTATTATTAACCCACCACCTCAGCCATGCACTGTTATATTATAAACCCAAAACTCATTCCATGCATTGCTGTATTATAAACCCCAACCACTCCCATGCACTGGTGTTTTATAAACCAACCACCCTCCCATATACTGGTGTATTATAAACCTAGCACCCCTCCCATGCACTGGTGTATTATAAACCCACCACCCTCCCATGCACTGGTGTATTATAAAACCACCAACCCTCCCCTGAACAGGTGTATTATAAAACCACCACCCCTGCCATCCACTCGTGTATTAGAAAACCAGTACCCCTCCAATGCACTGGTGTATTATAAACCCACAACCCTCCCATGCACCGGCATATTATAAACCCAGCACCCCTGCCATGCACTTGTGTATTATAAACCCACCACCCTCCCATGCACTGGTGTATTATAAAACCACCAACCCTCCCCTGAACAGGTGTATTATAAAACCGCCACCCCTGCCATCCACTGGTATATTATAAAACCAATACCCCCTCCAAAGCACTGGTGTATTATAAACCCACCAACCATCCTATGCACTGGTGTATTATTGACCCACCACCTCAGCCATGCACTGGTATATTAGAAATCCAGAACTCATTCCATGTATTGCTGTATTATAAACCCCAACCACTCCCATGCACTGGTGTATTATAAACCCACAACCCTCCCATGCACCAGCATATTATAAACCCAGCACCCCTGCCATGCACTTCTGTATTATAAACCCACCACCCTCCCATGCACTGGTGTATTATAAAACCACCAACCCTCCCCTGAACAGGTGTATTATAAAACCACCACCCCTGCCATCCACTGGTATATTATAAAACCAATACCCCCTCCAAAGCACTGGTGTATTATAAACCCACCAACCATCCTATGCACTGGTGTATTATTGACCCACCACCTCAGCCATGCACTGGTATATTAGAAATCCAGAACTCATTCCATGTATTGCTGTATTATAAACCCCAACCACTTCCATGCACAGGTCTATTATAAACCCACCACCCGCCCAAGCACTGGTGTATTATAAACCTCCACCCCTCCTATGCACTGGTGAATTATAAACCCACCTCCCCTTTAATGCACTAGTGTATTATAAACCCACCACCCTCTCATGCACTAGTGCATTATAAACCCACCAGCTCTTCCATACACTGGTGTTTTATAAACCCACCACCCCTCCCATGCACTGGTCTATTATAAACCCACCACCCCTTCCATCCCCAGGTGTATTATAAACCCACCCCCTATGCACTGCTGTATTATAAACCCACCCTCAAACCCATGCACTCGTATATTATAAAACCACCACCCCTACCATGCCCAGGTGTATTATAAACCCCCACCCATCCCATGCACTGGTGAATTATAAACCCACCATCCTCCCATGCATTGGTGTATTATAAACCCCCAGACCTCCCATGCACTTGTTTATTATAAACCCACCTCCCCGCACATCCACTGATGTATTATACACCCACCACCCCTCCCATGCAGTGGTGTATTATAAAACCACCACCCTCCCATACACTGCTTATTATAAACCCACCACCCTACCATGCACTGCTGTATTATAAACCCACCACCCTTTCCATGTACTGGTGTATTATAAACCCAACACTCTTCCATGCATTGCTGAATTATAAACTCACCACCCTCCCATGCACTGATATACTATAAACCACCACCCTTCCAGGCACCACTCACTGGTGAATTATAAACCCACCACCAGTCCTATCTTCTGGTCTATTATAAACCCATCACCCTTCCCATGTTCTGGTGTATTATAAAACCACAACCCTTCCACTTGTGTATTATAAACCCACACCCCTCCCATGCATCTGTGCATTGTAAGCCTACCACCCTCCCTTGCACTGGTGTAGTTAAAAACCACCACCCTACCCTGCACTGGTCTATTATATACCCCAACCATCTAATGCATAGGTGCATTATAAACCCACCACACCTCCAATGCAGTAGTATATTACAAACCCACCACCCCTCAAATGCTTTGGTGTATTATAAACTCACTACCCTCCATGCACTGGTGTGTTATAAACCACTACCCCTCCCATACACGGGTGTATTATAACCCCCCCCCTCAAATGCACAGGTGTAGTATAAACCCACCACCCCTCCCATGCACTGGTCTATTATAAACCCACACAACCCTCACATGCACTGGTGTATTATAAACTCACCACCCCTCCCATGCACTGCTGTATTATAAACCCACCACCCCTCCTATCCACTGGTGTATTATAAACCCACACCCCTCCCATGCATCTGTGCATTATAAACCTACCGCCCTCCCTTGCACTGGTGTAGTTAAAAACCACCACCATTACTCTGCACTGGTCTATTATATACCCCCACCCTCTAATGCACAGGTGTATTATAAACCCACCACACCTCCAATGCAGTGGTATATTACAAACCCACCACCCCTCAAATGCTTTGGTGTATTATAAACTCACCACCCCTCCCATGCACTGGTGTATTATAAACAACTACCCCTCCCATACACTGGTGTATTATAACCCCCCCCCTCAAATGCACAGGTGTAGTATAAACCCATCACCCCTCCCATGTACTGGTCTATTATAAACCCACACAACCCTCACATGCACTAGTGTATTATAAACTCAACACCCCTTGAATGCACTGCTGTATTATAAACCCACCATCCCTCCTATCCACTGGTGTATTATAAACCCAACAACCCTCCCATGTACTGGTTTATTATAAACTGCCACCCCTCCCATGCACTGGTGTATTATAAACCTAGCAATGCTCCCATGCACTGGTATATAATAAACCCCCACCACTTCCTATGCACCAGTGTAATTTAAACCCACCTCCCCTTCCATGCACTGGTGGATTATAAACCACCAACCCTCCCATGCACTAGTGTATTATAAAGCCACCACTCCTCCAATCCACTGGTGTATTATAAACCCACCAGCCCTTCCATGCACTGGTGTATTAAAACCCTCCACACTCCCATGCACTGGTGTAATATAAACCCTAGCCACTCTCATGCACTGGTGTATTATAAACCCACCACCCTCCCAAGCATTGGAGTATTACAAACCTCCACCCCTCCCATGAACTGGTGTATTATAAACCTACCGACGCTCCCATGCACTGGTATATTATAACCCCCCCCACCACCCTCCTATGCACTAGTGTAATATAAACCCACCTCCCCATTCCATGCACTGGTGGATTATAAACCACCAACCTTCCCATGCACTAGTGCATTATAAACCCACAAGCTCTCCCATGCACTGGTGTGTTGTAAACCCACCACCCCTCGCATGCACTGGTCTATTATAAACCCACCACCTCTTCCATCCCCTGGTGTATTATAAACCCACCACCCGTCCCATGCACTGGTGTATTATAAACCCACCACCAAACCCATGCACTGGTATATTATAAACCCATCACCCCTACCACACACAGGTGTATTATAATGCCCCACCTCTCCCATGCACTGGTGCATTATAAACCCACCATCCTCACATGCATTGGTGTATTATAAACGCCCAGCCCTCCCATGCACTTGTTTATTATAAACCCACCACCCCTCCCATCCACTGATGTATTATACACCCACCACCCCTCCCATGCACTGGTGTATTATAAAACCACCACCCTCCCATACACTGCTTATTATAAACCCACCACCCTACCATGCACTGCTGTATTATAAACCCACCACCCTTTCCATGTACTGGTGTATTATAAACCCAACACTCTTCCATGCATTGCTGAATTATAAACTCACCACCCTCCCATGCACTGATATACTATAACCCACCACCCTTCCAGGCACCACTCACTGGTGAATTATAAACCCACCACCAGTCCTATCTTCTGGACTATTATAAACCCATCACCCTTCCCATGTTCTGGTGTATTATAAAACCACAACCCCTCCACTTGTGTATTATAAACCCACACCCCTCCCATGCATCTGTGCATTGTAAGCCTACCACCCTCCCTTGCACTGGTGTAGTTAAAAACCACCACCCTACCCTGCACTGGTCTATTATATACCCCAACCATCTAATGCATAGGTGCATTATAAACCCACCACACCTCCAATGCAGTAGTATATTACAAACCCACCACACCTCCAATGCAGTAGTATATTTCAAACCCACCACCCCTCAAATGCTTTGGTGTATTATAAACTCACTACCCTCCATGCACTGGTGTGTTATAAACCACTACCCCTCCCATACACGGGTGTATTATAACCCCCCCCCTCAAATGCACAGGTGTAGTATAAACCCACCACCCCTCCCATGCACTGGTCTATTATAAACCCACACAACCCTCACATGCACTGGTGTATTATAAACTCACCACCCCTCCCATGCACTGCTGTATTATAAACCCACCACCCCTCCTATCCACTGGTGTATTATAAACCCACACCCCTCCCATGCATCTGTGCATTATAAACATACCACCCTCCCTTGCACTGGTGTAGTTAAAAACCACCACCATTACTCTGCACTGGTCTATTATATACCCCCACCCTCTAATGCACAGGTGTATTATAAACCCACCACACCTCCAATGCAGTGGTATATTACAAACCCACCACCCCTCAAATGCTTTGGTGTATTATAAACTCACCACCCCTCCCATGCACTGGTGTATTATAAACAACTACCCCTCCCATACACTGGTGTATTATAAACCCCCCCCCCTCAAATGCACAGGTGTAGTATAAACCCATCACCCCTCCCATGTACTGGTCTATTATAAACCCACACAACCCTCACATGCATTAGTGTATTATAAACTCAACACCCCTCGAATGCACTGCTGTATTATAAACCCACCATCCCTCCTATCCACTGGTGTATTATAAACCCAACAACCCTCCCATGTACTGGTTTATTATAAACTGCCACCCCTCCCATGCACTGGTGTATTATAAACCTAGCAATGCTCCCATGCACTGGTATATAATAAACCCCCACCACTTCCTATGCACCAGTGTAATTTAAACCCACCTCCCCTTCCATGCACTGGTGGATTATAAACCACCAACCCTCCCATGCACTAGTGTATTATAAAGCCACCACTCCTCCAATCCACTGGTGTATTATAAACCCACCAGCCCTTCCATGCACTGGTGTATTAAAAACCCTCCACACTCCCATGCACTGGTGTAATATAAACCCTAACCACTCTCATGCACTGGTGTATTATAAACCCACCACCCTCCCAAGCACTGGAGTATTACAAACCTCCACCCCTCCCATGAACTGGTGTATTATAAACCTGCCAACGCTCCCATGCACTGGTATATTATAACCCCCCACCACCCTCCTATGCACTAGTGTAATATAAACCCACCTCCCCTTCCATGCACTGGTGGATTATAAACCACCAACCTTCCCGTGCACTAGTGCATTATAAACCCACAAGCTCTCCCATGCACTGGTGTGTTGTAAACCCACCACCCCTCGCATGCACTGGTCTATTATAAACCCACCACCTCTTCCATCCCCTGGTGTATTATAAACCCACCACCCGTCCCATGCACTGGTGTATTATAAACCCACCACCAAACCCATGCACTGGTATATTATAAACCCATCACCCCTACCACACACAGGTGTATTATAATGCCCCACCTCTCCCATGCACTGGTGCATTATAAACCCACCATCCTCACATGCATTGGTGTATTATAAACCCCCAGCCCTCCCATGCACTTGTTTATTATAAACCCACCACCCCTCCCATCCACTGATGTATTATACACCCACCACCCCTCCCATGCAATGGTGTATTACAAAACCACCAACCTCCCATGCACTGCTGTATTATAAACCCAACACCCCTCCCAGGTACTGGTGTATTATAAACCCACCACCCCTGCCATGCACTGATATATTATAAACCCACCAGCCCTCCCATGCACCGTTGTATTATTAACCCACCATCCCTCCCATGCACAGGTGCAGTATAAACCCACCACCCCTTACATGCACTTGTATATTACAAACCCACCACCCCAGAAATGCTTTGGTTTATTATAAACTCACCACCCCTCCCATGCACTGGTGTATTATAAACCACCAGCCCTCCCATACACTGGTGTATTATAACCCCCTTCAAATGCACTGGTATATTAGAAACCTACCACCCCTCCGTGGTGCTGGGGTATTATAAACCCACCACCCCTCAAATGCACAGGTGTATTATAAACCCAATAACCTTCCCATGCACTGGTCTATTATAAACCCCCACAACCCTCGCATGCACTGCTGTATTATAAACCCACCATCCCTCCTATCCACTGGTGTATAATAAACCCACCAACCCTCCCATGCACTGGTCTATTATAAACCCCACAACCCTTGCATGCACTGCTGTATTATAAACCCACCACCCCTCCTATCCACTGGTGTATTATAAACCCACGAACCCTCCCATGTACTGGTATATTATAAACCCCAACAACCCTCCCATGCACTGGTGTATTATAAACCCAACACCCTTCCATGCACTGCTGAATTATAAACCCAACACTCTTCCCATGCACTGGTGTACTATAACCCACCACCCTTACAGTCAATGGTGTATTATAAACTCACCACCCACCCATGCACTTGTATATCACAAACCTACCACCCTCCCAAGCGCTAGCATATTATAAACACACCACCCTCCCTGGCACAGCTGTATAATACAACAACCTCCCCTCCCATGCACTGGTGTATTTCAAACCCACCATCCCTTCCATGCACTGATGTATTATAAAGCCACCACCATACCATGCCTGCTGTATTATAAAACCACAAGACCTCCCATGCACTGTTGTGTTGTAACTTCACGACCACTCCCATGCACTGCTGTATTATAAGCCCACCACCCTTACATGCACTAGCATATTCTAAACACAACACCCTCCCTGGCACAAATGTATTATAAACCCACCAACCATCCCATGCAGTGGTGTATTAAAAACCTACCACCCCTCCCATGCACTGGTGTCTTAAAAAACACCCTTCCCATGCACCGGTGTATTATAAACACAACACCCTCCCATGCACTGATGTATTATAAACCCAACATCCCTCCCATGCACTGCTGCGTTATAAACCCACCATCCCTTCCATACTCTGGTGCATAATAAACCCACTCCCCTCCCATGCATTGGTGAATTAGAAAACCACCACCCCTCCCATCCACTGGTGCATTATAAACCCACCACCCCTCCCATGCACTGGTGCATTATAAACCCACCACCCTCCCAGGCACTGGTGTATTATAAACATAGCACTTCTCCCCTACACTGATGTATTATAAACCCACCATCCAACCATGCACTGGTGTATTATAAAACCACCACCCCTCCCCTGAATTGTTGTATTATAAAGACACCACCCCTAAGATCCACTGGTGTATTATAAACCCACCAGCCCTCCCATGCACTGGTGTATTATAAACCCACCACCCTTCCATTGCAGTGGTGTATTATAAACCCACCAGCCCTCCCATGCACTAGTGTATTATAAACCCACCAGCCCTCCCATGCACTGGTGTATTATAAACCCACCACCCCTCCCATGCACTGGTGTGTTATAAACCCACCAGCCCTCCCATGCACTGGTGTATTATAAACCCACCAGCCCTCCCATGCACTGGTGTATTATAAACCCACCACCCCTCCCATGCACTGGTGTGTTATAAACCCACCACCCCTCCCATGCACTGGTCTATTATAAACCCACCGCCCCTCCCATGCACTAGTGTATTATAAACCCACCACCCCTCCCATGCACTGGTCTATTATAAACCCACCACCCCTTCCATGCATGGGTGCATTATAAACCCATTATCCTCCCATGGATTGGTGTATTGTGAACCCCACCCCTCACAGGCACTTGCATATTATAAACCCACCACCCCTCCCATGCACTGCTGTATTATACACCCATAACCCCCCCATGCACTGGTGTATTACAAACCCACCAATGCTCCCACACACTAGTGTATTATAAACCCACCAGCTCTCCCATGCACTGGTGTGTTATAAACCCACCACCCCTCCCATGCACTGGTCTATTATAAACCCACCACCCCTTCCATGCACGGGTGCATTATAAACCCATCATCCTCCCATGGATTGGTGTATTGTGAACCCCACCCCTCACAGGCACTTGCATATTATAAACCCACCACCCCTCCCATGCACTGCTGTATTATACACCCATAACCCCCATGCACTGGTGTATTATAAAAACCACCACCCTCCCATGCACTGCTGTATTATAAACCAACCACTCTTCCCATGCATTGTTTTTTTATAAACCAACCACCCTCCCATGCACTGGTGTACTATATACCCACCACTCTTCCATGCACTGCTGTATTATAAACCCCTCACCCTCCCATGCACTGGTGTTTTATAAACCCTCCACCCCTCCCATGCACTGGTGTATTATAAACCCACCACCCTTCCCATGTACTTGTGTATTATAAACCCACCACCCCTACCATGCGCTGGTGTATTATAAAACCACCACCCCTTCCATACACTGATGTATTATAAACCCACTATCCCCTCCCATGCACTGGGATATTATAAACCCCTACAACACTCCCATGCACTGGTCTAATATAAACCCACTACCCTCGCATGCACTGGTGTATTATAACCCCCCACCCCTCCCATGCACTGGTGTATTTTAAACGCAATACTCTTCCATGCATTGCTGAATTATAAACCCACCACCCTCCCATGTACTGGTGTATTATAAACCCACCAGCCCTCCCACACACTAGTGTATTATAAACCCAACAGCTCTCCCATGCACTGGTGTATTACAAACCCAACATCCCTCCCACACACTAGTGTATTATAAACCTACCAGCTCTCCCAGGCACTGGTGTATTATAAACCCACCACCCCTGCCATGCACTGGTGTATTATAAACCCACCACCCCTCCCACACACTAGTGTATTATAAACCTACCAGCTCTCCCATGCACTGGTGTATTATAAACCCACCAGCCCTCCCATGCACTGGTGTATTATAAACCCACCACCCCTCCCACACACTAGTGTATTATAAACCCACCAGCTCTCCCATGCACTGGTGTGTTATAAATCCACCACCCCTCCCATGCACTGGTCTGTTATAAATCCACAACCCCTTCAATCCCCTACTGTATTATAAACCCACCACCCCTACCATGCACAGGTGTATTATAACCCCCCACCCCTCCCATGCACTGGTGTATTATAAACCCAACACCCTTCCATGCATTGCTGAATTATAAACCCAACACCTTCCCATGCGCTGGTGTATTATATCCCACCACCCTTCCAGGCACTGGTGTATTATAAATCCACCACACTTCCAACTCACTGGTGTATTATAAACCCACCATTCTCTCAGGCACTGGTGTGTTATATACCCACCTCCATCCCATGCACTGTTGTAGTATAAAACCACCACCCCTCTCATCTTCTGCTCTATTATAAATCCACCACCCAACCCATGTTCTGGTGCATTATAAAACCACCACCTCTCACATTCAGTTGTGTATTATAAACCCCCATCCCTCCTATGCATTTGTGCATTATAAATCCACCACCCTCCCTTGCACTGGTGTATCTTAGAACCACCACCCCTACCCTGCACTGGTCTATTATAAACCCCCACCCTCCAATGCACAGCTGTATTATAAACCCACCACCCCTGCCATGCACTGGTGTAATATAACCTCCTACCCCTCCCATGCACTTATGTATTATTAAACCTCTACCCCTCCCATGCACTCATGTATTATAACCCCGCCACCCCTTCCATCCAGTGGTCTATTATAACCCATCACCTCCCCAATGCACTTGTGTATTATAAAACCACCACCCCTCCCATGCAATGGTCTAGTATAATCCCACCACCTATGCCATGCACTGGTGTATTATAAACCCACCACCCCTCCCATGCACTGGTGTACTATAAACCCCCACTCCTCCCATGCACTGGTGTATTATAAACCCAACACCCTTCCATGCATTGCTGAATTATAAACCCACCACCCTCCCATGCACTGGTGTATTATATCCCACCACCCTTCCAGGCACCGGTGCATCATAAACCCACCATTCTCTCAGGCACTGGTGTGTTATATACCCACCTCCATCACATGCACTGTTGTAGTATAAACCCACCACCCCTCTCATCTTCTGGTCCATTATAAACCCACCACCCAACCCATGTTCTGGTGCATTATAAACCCGCCACCCCTCCCATCCACTTGTTATTTATAACCCCCACCCCTCCTATGCACTTGTGCATTATAACTCTACCACCCTCCCTTGTACTGGTGTATTTTAGAACCACCACCCCTGTCCTGCACTGGTCTATTATAACCCCCCACCCTCCAAAGCACAGTTTTATTATAAGCCCATCACCTCTCCCATCCACTGGTGTATTATAACCCCCCACCCCTCCCATGCACTGGTGTATTATTAAACCTCCACCCATCCCATGCACTCATGTATTATAAACCCACCTCCCCTCCCATGCACTGGTGTATTATAAACCCCCATACCTCCCACCCACTGGTCTATTATAAACCCACTACCTCTCCAATGCACTTGTCTATTATAAAACCACCACCCCTCCCATACAATGGTCTAGTATAATCCCACTGCCTATCCCATGCACTGGTGTATTATAAACCCACCACCCCTCCCATGCACTGGTGTATTATAACCCCCCATGCCTCCCATGCACTGCTGTATTATAAACCTACCACCCTCCTATGTAATGGTGTATTATAAACCCCCACCCCTCCCATGCACTGGTGTATTATAAATCCACCACCCTCCCTTACACTGGTGTATTATAAAATTACCACCCCTCCCATGCACTGGTATATTATAAGCCTACCACCCTCCCATGCACTGGTCTATTATAAACCCACCACCCCTACTATGCACTGCTGTGTTATAAACTCACCACCCTTCCTATGCACCAGTGTATCATAAACCCACCACCCTCCCATGCACTGGTGTATTATAAAACTACCTCATCTGTCATGCACTGGTATATTATAAACCCACCACCCCTCCCATGCATTGGTGTATTATAAACCCACCATGCCTCCTATTCACTGGTATATATTAAACCCAACACCCTTCCATGCACTACTGTATTATAAACCCACCACCCTTCCATGCACTGGTGTATTATTAACCTACCACCCTGCCATGCAGTGGTGTATTATAAACCCACCACCCCTCCCATGCACTGGTGTATTATGAAGCCACCACCCCTCCCATGCACTGGTATATTTTAACCCCACCACCACCCTCCCATGCGCTGGTGTATTGTAAACCCCCCATACATCCCATGCACTGGTGTATTATAAACCCACCACGCCTCCTATTCACTGGTATATATTAAACCCAACACCCTTCCATGCACCGCTGTATTATAAACCCACCACCCTTCCATGCACTGGTATATTATTAACCTACCACCCTGCCATGCACTGGTGTATCATAAACCCACCATCCCACCCATGCACAGTTTTATTATAAACCCATCACCCCTCCCATGCATTGGTGTATTGTAAACCAACACCCATCCTATTCACTGGTGTATATTAAACCCAACACCCTTCCATGCACTGGTGTATTATTAGCCTACCACCTTTCCCATGCACTGATGTATTATAAACTCACCACCTCTCCCATGCACATGGGCACCAGAACCATAGAGTGAGGGGGGAGGGGAGCCCCCCCCCCACTTTTACAGCTGCAAGGCCTGTAATGACATGGACGATGCATGCATGCATTGAATTTAAATACAAAAGTGCATGGTTCCTGGCTGAAGCAGTAGCAGAAAGAAGTGCATGATTTGTGCCATCCAAACCTGCAAAAGTCTCTTAATGGGTGTACCTTGTGGTGGGTAGTACATTCTTTCTATCTGTCAGTGTTTGTTCATCAAAATGCGTGTGATGAGAGGACAGAAAGGGTGATGACAATTGTTCAGTTGTTCTGGTTGTTACTTTGGTCCTTGTAAAATTTGCGATTTTTACAACAAAGCGGTAAGGTTACGTGCTTCATGGTATATGCCCATTATTGCAAATCTTATTTTGTCATCTTTTTACATGAGTAATGTTAGTGTGAAATGCCCTGGTTTTGGATCCTTGTCCCTAATTCGTACCTCTCAAGTTTACTTCAGTATATGGTAAGTTTCCGATTTGGACATTTTTTAAAAATTTCTTTGGAAGGTGTTGTCGTACACATACCTCTCAACTCTCCCTGATTTTCAGGGACATCCCTGATTTTGACTCAAATTTTAGCTCTGTCCCTCTTAATCCCTCCTAAAACTAGTGACTTTTGGAGGAAAGGTGGTGAATTACACTTAATGAATAATCCACACTCATACAATATGCAGATGACTCAACCATCATCTGCTCAGCCCTGTCCCTACCCAAACTGCAAAAAGTCACACAGGAAGCCTTTTCCTCTGTTGAAACTTGGTTATTTGATGCCCAATTAATACTCAACCCAAACAAAACTAAACTACTCATCTTCCAACTCACCAAACATACTCAAAACAACTCTCACTTTAACATCACACCCAACTAAACACACCAAATTGCTAGGAGTGGAAATAGACAAACTAAAATTTGACATTCACATATCCATGACCATAAAAAAAGTCCACAAAAAACTAGGAGTATTATACAGAAATAAGCAACTTCTCACCAAAGCAGCAAAGATTTCAATAGCAAATTCCCACCTTATCTCCACCCTACTTTATGCCTCTCCAATATATACCAACCTAAGGCAACCTAAGGCAATGCGATCTAAACAGGGAAGTAAATAGTGTGGGAAGAAATAGCCAGGGAATTGTTATGGCTAGGCTTGTATAGGCCCTAGGGCTGATAGCCTAGTACCAACCTATGAACCTATGAACCAATGAACAAGCTAGAGACCTGCTACAACTTCTTCTTCTTCTTCTTCTTCTTTTGGCTGCTCCCGTTAGGGGTCAACACAGCAGATCAACTGTTTCCATTTCCTCCTGTCCTCTGCATCTGGCTCTGTCACACCAACCACCTGCATGTCCTCTCTCACCACATCCATAAACCTTATCTTAGGCCTTCCTCTTTTCCTGTTACCTGGCAGCTTCATCCTTAGCATCTTCTTCCCAATATACTCTACATCCCTCCTCAGCACATGTCCAAACCAACGTAATCTTGCCTCTCTGGCTTTGTCTCCAAACCTTCCAACCTGGGCTGACCCACTAATATACTTATTCCTAATCCTGTCCATCCATGTCACACCCAGTGCAAATCTTAACATCTTCAACTCTGCCACATCAAGCTCTGACTCCTGCCTTTTTGTCAGTGCCACTGTCTCCAACCCATATAACATAGCTGGTATCACTACCCTCTTGTAGACCTTCCCTTTCACTCTTACTGGTACTCGTCTGTCACAAATTACTCCTGACACTCTTCTCCACCCACTCTACCCTGCCTGTACTCTCTTCTTCACCTCTCTTCCACACTCACCATTACTCTGAACTGTTGATCCCAAGTACTTAAACTCATTCGCCTTCATCACCTCTACTCCCTGCATCCTCACCATTCCTCTATCCTTCCTCTCATTCACACACATATATTCTGTCTTAGTCCTGCTGACCTACATTCCTCTTCTCTCTAGAGCATATCTCCACCTCTCCAGAGTCTCCTCCACCTATTCCCTACTATCTACAGATCACAATGTCATCTGCAAACATCATAGTCCACGGGGACTCCTGTCTGATTTCGTCTGTCAACCTGTCCATCACCATTGCAAATAAGAAAGGGCTCAGAGCTGGTCCTTGATGTAATCTCACCTCCACCTTAAACGCATCTGTCACTCCCACCGCAGACCCCACCGCTGTCACACTACCCTCGTACATATCTTGTACCACTCTTACATACTTCTCTGACACTCCCGACTTCCTCATACAATACCACAACTCCTCTCTAGGCACCCTGTCATATGCTTTCTCTAAATCCACAAAGACACAATGCAACTCCTTCTGACCTTCTCTGTACTTCTCCATCAACACTCTCAAAGCAAACATTGCATCTGTAGTGCTCTTTCCTGGCATGAAACCATACTGCTGATCACTAATCATCACCTCCCTTCGTAACCTAGCTTCCACTACTCTTTCCCATAACTTCATGCTGTGACTGATCAGTTTAATCCTTCTGTAGTTACTACAGCTCTGCACATCACCCTTATTCTTAAAAATTGGTACCAAAACACTTTTTCTCCATTCGTCAGTCATCCTCTCACTTTCCAAGATTTCATTAAACAATCAAGTTAAAAACTCCACTGCCATTTCACCTAAACACCTCCATGCTTCCACAGGTATGTCATCTGGACCAACAACCTTTCCGTTCTTCATCCTCTTCATAGCTGTCCTTCCTTCCTCCTTGCTAATCCACTGCACTTCATGATTCACTATCTGCACATCATCCAACCTTCTGTCCCTCTCATTCTCTTCATTCATCAACCCCTCAAAGTACTCTTTCCATCTCCTCAACACACTCTCCTCGCTTGTGGG
This sequence comes from Protopterus annectens, assembly GCF_019279795.1. Classification (NCBI taxonomy): domain Eukaryota; kingdom Metazoa; phylum Chordata; order Ceratodontiformes; family Protopteridae; genus Protopterus; species Protopterus annectens. The sequence continues at coordinate 1,336,750,884 of NC_056746.1, read as the reverse complement.
TACGTTTCCCTCATTATCCTTTATCACCCTTACCTGCTGCACATCTTTCCTAGCTTGGTCCCTCTGTCTAGCCAATCGGTACAGGTCCTTTTCTCCCTCCTTAGTGTCCAACCTTTTATACAACTCTTCATACGCCTTATCCTTAGCCTTCACCACCTGTCTCTTTGCCATGCACCTCATCTCCTTATACTTTTATCTACTTTCTTCATCTCTTTGACAATCCCACTTCTTTTTTGCCAACCTCTTTCTCTGTATACTCTCCTGTACTTCTTCATTCCACCACCAGGTCTCCTTGTCCTCCTTCCTCTTTCCAGATGTCACACCAAGCACCCTTCTAGCCATCTCTCTTACTAGCTCTGTTGTAGTTACCTAGCTGTTCGGTAACTTTTCACTGCCACCCAGTGCCTCTCTTAACTCTTCCCTGAATATCACCTCACAATTACCCTTTTTCAATTTCCACCATTTGATCCTTGGTGCTGCCCTCACACTCATCCTCCAATTCTTGATCACCAATGTCATCCTACAAACCACCATCCTATGCTGCCTAACTACACTTTCCCCGGTCACCACTTTACAGTCTCCAATCTCCTTCAGACTGGCCCTTTTACATAAGATATAATCCACCTGTGTGCATCTTCCTCCACTCTTGTATGTCACCCTATGCTCCTCCCTCTTGTTAAAATACATATTCATCAAAGCCATGTCCATCCTTTTCGCAAAATCCACTACCATCTGACCTTCTGCATTCCTTTGCTTAGCACCATACCTACCCATCACTTCCTCATCCCCTCTGTTCCCTTCACCAACATGCCCATTGAAATCTGCTCCAATCACCAGTCTCTCACCCTTGGGTACAGTCATCACCACTTCATCCAACTCACTCCAAAATTTTTCTTTCTCATCCATCGCACACCCAACTTGTGGAGCATATGCACTAACAACATTCATCATTACACCATCAGTTTCCAGCTTCATAAACATCACTCTATCTGACACTCTTTTCACCTCCAAAACACTCTTAGCATACTCTTCCTTCAGGATAATACCTACGCCATTTCTCCTCCCATCCACACCATGATAAAACAATTTGAAACCTCCTCCGATACACCTAGCCTTGCTCCCCTTCCATCTGGTCTCTTGCACACACAATATACCAACCGTCCTTCGGTTCATCATATCAGCTAGCTCCCTCCCTATACCAGTCATACTGCCAGCATTCAAAGTTCTGACCCTCACTATCACAGTCCTAGCCCTTACCTGCTTTTGGGCATGCCTTCCGCCTCTTCTCCTCCTTCGGCCAACAGTAGCCCAATTTCTGCCAGCACCCTGTTGGCCAACAGTACTGGTGGTGGTCGTTGTTAACCCAGGCCTCGACGGATCCGGTATGAGTTTCTGTACAGTTTTTTGCATGTGTGATGTGGCACAATTTTACGCTGGATGCCCTTCCTGACGCAACCCTCCCCATTTATCCGGGCTTGGGACCGGCACAAAGAAATGCACTGACTTGTGCATCCCCAGTGGCTGGGTTAGAGACCTGCTACAACAAAATCGCCAAATTCGCCACAGGGGCATCCTACCATAGTCACCACTGTCTCTCACTTGCTGAACTGGGCTGGCTTGAACTCCCTCACCTCCTTCAATGGTATCAACTCTCACTCGCCCACAAACTAGTAAACCATCCACCAAATGTCCCATCCCTCCAGAATCTACTCCAACCCTATTGCACCACCAGACCACTAAGATCCAGCAACAAAAATCACTTGCAGATCACTAAAGCCAATAACTCTGCTGGTGAAGCACTATTCTCTTGCACCATAGCCAAATTATGTAACTCCCTCCCAACCACAAGTACCTCCATACCATCATGCACCCACTTCAAAACTTTACTAAAAGCACACCTAAAAACATGCTGGCTATGCCCTTGCAACTCCCACTCTAATATCACCCACCCCATCCAAACACTACCTTTCTTTCCACTCCACTAACTACCTTGATTATAGCAAGCTCAGATGCTCATAAGCCAGTACTTGTTATGCACCAGGAACTTCTTCTTGTAACATTTGTTAATGTCTGTTATGTACTTCACAGATAAAGATTCTAGTTGTCTGCTGATGTACTATGTTCTTCATCTGTAAATATGTTGTAAGTAATTGCTATGTAAATTGTTAATCGCTATGTAATCCAATGTAACTACTGTCTGTTTATTTTAACTGTGGAGCTTTTCTCCCCGGGCCTCTGCTGAAAATGGACCTACGTCAACAAATATATATAAATAAATAAATAAATAAATAAATAAATGACAATAATTGAGAGTTATAGACTTCTTTTACTTCAGAAAATGTGTATTAATTCATATGCTCTGATTCTGTCAATGTTTCAAGTTAATAGCATTAATATTTTAAAAGTGTCCCTGATTGTCCCTGATTTTTTCTCGACTTGTCCCTGATTCTGTTGAAATTTGTCCCCGACTGGTTGAGAGGTTGTCATATCTTTCAACTGCTATGATGTAGATCTGCAGATTTATCCTTGCTCAAATCCAGTGTTCCTCATAAGTTCAGACCTGGTTTTGGAAATGTACCTTATTAAATTTTTCTATTTAAAATTTGTATATGTTTGTTTATCACTTGCCATATACGTGGTCTAGCATAATTGTGAAGTATAAGAATGTATGTCTCTTTCTGATTGTTAAGAGTTAGTGCTGATTTTTTTAAAGCTCAGAGTTTAAGAGGTATGTTCAGTTCAGTGTTAAGAATTTTTTTTACTGATGTCTACATTTGTTGTTGTGTCTTTCGGCTTTTCCCGGTTAGGGGTCGCCACAGCGGAACTCCGGTCCGCTTATGATTTGCAGTAGATTTTTACATGCAGAGTTGCCAGCTCTGACACACAACCTTCAACGAAGGTATGCCCATTCATGCATGTCTCCACACAGAAGACGCTCAATATACTAAATCATTATTTCATTAAAAGAAAATTATTTTTAAGTATAAATATAATTTAATCACTGTGTAAGCTTCCTAGTTGAATTAGTTGGTAAGCAAGATTTTCGCATTTCACATAGAGTTCCAATAGACCTCATTCTGTCAGACCTGTTCCACATTTACTAGTCCAGTGTTATCCAAACACCTGCTCAAAGGATCTCAAGTGCTCCATTTATTTTTTAAATAAATAGAACATGCTGGTGGAATGGGTTTGAATCACACAGCATACCATTTTTATGGACAATCTTCCACTCGACATAAAGTGCTTGTCTTACTTTCTTCAAATATAATTTGTACGAATGGATAGGTAGCTGCAGATTCATCCCAGTTTGTTTAGTACCCCTATCCCTCATGAACAGGGGAAACAAATAAATGTTCCAACATATCGTCGTTCAGCCCATCTCTGGAATATTTGTTTGCAATGCAGCTCTTACTTTAAAGATGCTTTGACATCAGTCTGATTTTCCAGCAGATCCTATTGTCTATGTATGTGACTTTACAGCTGTATGCTACAGTAAGTACTATAATGCAGTAAAACGGCATTATAAAGAGAAAAGGAATGTTATAAACGTATTTGTATCATTTAAAAAATACATATTTATCCTTGTAAAAAGCGACTAATAGAATAGAATATTTTAATATAAGCTGAATCGCTAAAATTGATACCTAAGACCAGTTGAAGCCTTATGCTGGACTTTATTAAACCCATATTTAGCTATGTCTTATCTTATACTTTGTAAGATCTGCACACTGTTTCCACGTTGTTTATACAAGGTCATAAATAAATCTCTTATAAACAGAGCCATTTATTTTCACTGCTACCTCCATATAAAAGGTCAAATGTTATGCTAATATCATTATAGATGTTCTAACAACTGCAGGCTGTGATATCTCTGTAAAGTGATATAACTTGAAGCAGGAAGCAAAGGTACACACAAGGTATTTAAAACCGCAGCACATGCATGTAGCAACAGAATACACAATACATAAAAGTACTTAAGACATGTATGCATATAGAATATGCATTTTATATGGCAAGGAAGCATGTGTGAGAGACATTTTTTTTTCAAGCATCTGCTAAGCTTGCCATTTAGAAAGGTAACCTTCTCATAGATAAGTACTAGGCTAGCTGCCCTAGTGGGCTATTTTACATCTAACCAATTTCCCTTTTGGTGCTTGAATTAATCTATCCCTTTTGGTGTTAAATTGACCTTATCCATCCCATGGTCGATAATTGTGTTTTACCCTTGGTGAAAATAACTATGATCATACCATATATAATTTGAGGGGTCCCATTCATGGCATAAAGCATTTAGGAGCTGCCTCTGTCCATTAGTAGTACAGGGGGCAGTCCTGGGATAGATTTTGTATCACCCACCCATAGATCCAAGTTGCACTTGAATATGGACAGGAATAAGCTTGGTTTTATGTGGATGGACAGTCTGTTCCAGAACAGTGGTATTCTGTACAAGATAATCCTGTCCCTCTAAACCATTCTGTTGATGTTACAGAAGATGTTTGGATCCTTGGACCAAGTATTTCTGATGCAGTTTGACTTGCTGATGTGCAGTAGGTCCATCAGTTTTGAGTCAGAGGATACCTTGTATACCAGACCCAGGTCATCTCTTGGGAGTCTGGAAGATACAGAATATAGTGACAGAGCTTTGAGGAGGCCCATGTAGGACATATTCTTTAGGTCTTGTATCCTTTCAGTAAGGTATCTTTGCAAGCAATCCAGTTGGATGTGTCTAGGCAGATACATGCCAAAGGGGGCATTATACTCAGTGACTGACCAAATGAAACCCTCAGCCTTAATTTCATCAGCCTGCATTCTCTACCCACACCACCACTTGTGATTCAGGGAGTTGAGTCCATAGCCCTCAACTGTTTAGATTTTCACAGAATATTTGGCTCATACTTCAGTCTGTTCCTCTTAAAATTTGTGGTTTTGTGGGAAATCAGTGACACGTAATTCACTAAATAATGATAGCCGTTTAAGTTTCAGTTTTCCTATCTTTTCTGGAAATACATGGTAACACAAAACATTATTTCAGCAACTTTCTAAGATTATACAGGCAATATTTAAAATGTGTCCCTGGTTTTGGGCCTTCACCCCCCCCCCCAAATAAATTTTGGCTTTTCCAGATTTCTTCTGCTGTGAAATTGAGAGATTTAGTTGTCAAGTGGATGGTGCAGTGGTAGTGTTGTTGCCTCACAGCAAGAGGTTCTCAAGTTTGATTCTTGGCTGGGGTGCCTTCTATGCAGAGTCTGTATGTTCTCCCTGTGTTCATGTGGGTTTCCACTGAGTGTTCTGGTTTCTTCCCATGTTACAAAGATATGCATCTGGAGCATTTCTCCCTGTGCCTTTGCTGAAAATTGGCTTTGTTCCATGTCAGACTTTCCTGGTAAACAAATGTTAAATAAAAAAAAATCAAGGAGCTGAGAGCTTCAGGGGAAGAGAAGTTCAGTGCTGCTTATTCCAAGGCTATTTGCATTGTTAGTAGCACAACAGGTAATAGCCTTACTTTTGATGCAGAAGGCTATGGGTTCTACTCCCACAGTATGCAGATGGATCGCTGATACCGTACTGTGTTGTACTTTAAAGGGAGGGGATGCTGTAGTCCTGTGAATGTCCTCCTTTGGAGGAGTTACCTAGTAACTATGAACATGTCATCAGTTTTCCATCCATTCCCTATTGCAATATTACTAGCTTATCATGTTTTAATGTAACATAGACAATTTATTCTTCAAAATGTCCTCCAAGTGAACCTATCTTGTGGTAGTAAATAGTTATAAAAATTGCCCTTTTTAGATCACTAAGTGCCCCTCTCACCCTCTACATCCCCCAGTTTTCAACAGCTTCCGACAACTATGCCCATGCACTGGTATATTATAAACTCCCACCACTATCCCATGCACTGGTGTATTATTATCACTTAAAGATGCTGCTTCACAATACAAAAAAGAGCTGGTTTCCTGATGGGATGACTGCACAGAAATGCATTTGTTGAGTAATGTTTGCTGTATTTTACTTTGCCAGCTTTTATCTCCAAAAAAGTTATTGCAATAAAAGGAATAATGAATATCTTCCCCAAATAGCTGTGAAGGTTGCATGTTAGAAGGTTGTATGTTAGAATGTTGAAAGTTACATATCTATGTGCCATTTTCAGAGAAGTTAAACTGCTTCTGATTTAGCAGCACAGGCACAACACATGGCATGTAGGGAGATAGCTTTCACTATTCTGTTATATAACCATCACCACATACGAGAGATAGCTTTCACTATTCTGTTATATAACCATCACCACATATGGGAGATACCTTTCACCATCATCACCACATATAGGAGATAGCTTTCACTATTCTGTTATATAACCATCACCACATACCTCTCAATTGTCCAGATTTTCACAGAATGCCCAGATTTTGCCTCATATTTTAACCTTTTCCTCATAAACTTTGTGGTTTTCTGGCAATTTTCTGAGGATTGAAGTCATAAAATAAAAACATACAGTTGAGTTGCAGCCCTCATATCCTTTGTAAAGTACATAGACTGATTGGTTCATAGCTGTTTACTAGGTTAATGCCCACAAGGACCTTTTTAAGACTAGCTATGCATCCCAAATCTCTGATAAGCAGGGGCTTAAGACTTGAATCATTTAGAAACAGGGGCCTAGGAGATAGACTATTTACAGGTTGTCTGTGTCCGTTAGAGGCACAGGTGCAAAGCAAGAGATGAATTTCCTGTTCCCCATCCAATTGTCCAAGTTACACTTGAACTGGGTTAGGGAGGAACTCTGCTGCACATGCATGGAGAGATTGTTCCAGGAATGGTGAAGTCTCTGCGATACATACCTGTCCCTCCAGCAGGTCCCATTAATATCACAGTTAAGGTTTAAGTCTTTAGAAAGAGGAAATTCTGATACTGTTTGTTTGTGGATATGCAGGAGGTCCATCAGAGTGGGGCCTGACAATGCTCTGTATGTCAAGCATAGATCTCCCCTCAAAAGCCTGTAGGAGACAGAATACAGGGATAGAGCCTTGCAGTGGTCTGCATGGAACATTTTACTTATGGCCTGTATTCTTTTAGTGAGGAACCTCTGTAGATGCTAAAATTGTTGGATATGCCTATTTAAGTACATACCAAAGGGAGCATTTTTCTCAATGATATGTATGATGATTGCCAAATACAGTGGAACAATGACTTCCTTGGACCTAGATGCCATACCTTTGTTTATAAGTAGCACAACATAGAATGATTTCTCATTACTGTACACGTGTGATCATCAAAGGCTAGATTACAGTCTGTGTGTTCCAATAGATCCCTGACTACTGGGTCAACTCTAAGGGATGTGTTTTCAATATGATAGTTACCAGGGCTGGATGACTTCCCGAAGGATACTATTATGCATTTCTTGGCATTTTGTTTTAGTCCATGACTCTGTCACCAATTGTTTGTCTGTGTCAGCCCTTCCTGGAGAACATTTGTGTCATTACAGGATTCAGTAGCAGCTCCTAGTTTGCAATCATCTGAAAATTTAGTCAGCCAAAGAACAGTGACATTGGCCTTGACTTAAGAGAAGTAAATGCCAAAAAGGAGTGGCCCAAAGACCGATCCCTGAGGGACTCTACTTGTCACTGGCCTTTTTGTAGAGATGGACTCCCTAATTGTAACTTCATGGGTCCTGTCTGTGAGTTAGTTGGCTATCCACTGGGTGACATATGAGTTTTACTTAACCTCTTGAGTTTGTCAACAATACCCGAGTGGGGTAGTGTGCCAAATGCCTTGGACAGGTCAAGGTAGGCAGTCTAAACCATTTTGCTTTGGTGACCTTTTCAAAGAAGTCAGACAGGTTAAGTAGGCATGACTTGCCCTTGATGAAACCAAACTGGGTTAGATCCAGTGTCTGGAGGTTTATTATATCATTATTGATCATTTCCATGATAATTCTTTCATGACTTTCCATATAAGACTACTGAGACTTAAGGGTCTGTAGGGTGCAGGGTCTGTAGATGTTCTACATTTGTGCAGAGGGATTACTATTGTTCTCCATTCATGAGGCACAAAGCCTGTTTGGAGGCTACAGTTAAATAGCAATTCCAGGGGGCCTGACAGGTCATGTTTCATGCTGTTTAGAAGGCATCCTAGGATATTGTCTGGGTCTACTTATGCAGTGTTCTTGGTCTTAGAGACAGCATTAAGGACCTGTTCTCTGGTGATAGCAGAGAGAGTTATACTTGATGGTATTTCCTGAGGGAAGGTTGAGGGGGAGAGAGGGATATAGTTGGAGCTGAATTTATGGGCCAGTAGGTTTGCTATATCTCCTGGCTTAGTATAGGTGGCTCCAATTACCATAAGCTGTGCACACAATTGTGTATTGTCTTTGAGGTTGCAGACATAGCTAAAGAATGCCTTGTGGTTGTCTTTGGCCTGGAAAGCCAAATTTGCCTCAGATTTGGCTTTGGTAGACCTTATTTTTTCTCTGAGCTGTTTGTTTGATGAGAGTACTTTTACCCTACTGGGTGTTGCACTTCCTACCTTTTGCCATGATTTTCTTCCTTCTGTTATACAGCCTAGTGATGTGATTCCACCAGGGTGGCTTGTTTTTTGAGTTAGTTCTGTATTTCTTCCTGGTGGGTCCAACTGCCTCTCTGCACCTATTAACACACTTGTATAGGGTATCTAAGAAGAGTTCTGCATAAGCAGCAGTGTTCTCAGGGTTTATGGGGGCTTGAAATTTTGCCAGGTTATAACTTAATAGCAGGAAGTTAGCCTTAGTGTAGTTTCTGAATATTCATGGGTTAGCTGGGGGTCCAGGTTTTATTTTTATTTCAAAGGAGACCATTTTGGGGTCTGAACTTACCAGGGAAGACATTACACTAGGGGGTGGGCAGCACTCTCCCATATTAGTGAGGACCAAATCCAGTATGGTTGCACCCCTGGTTGGTGTATTCACAATCTGACCCAGGTAGTTTGTGTTTACAAAATCCAGGAATATCTGCACCTGTACATTTGGTGTCATATAGGATTCCCAGTTAATAGTGGGGTAATTAAAGTCACCCATGACTATGGCATTGGGTTGGCTGGTGAGTGTTTCAAATAAGTTTAAATAAATGGTATGGGTTTCCGGGTCATAGAGGGGGACCTATAGCTTGCAAGGAAGTGGTATTGGAATTTGCCTATGGTGATTTAAACATGGTGCATTGTCCTATTTGACCAGCCTTGAGGTATATTTATTTTTGATGTAAATTGAGACACCTCCACCTTTAGTCCTGTCCGTGTAGCCATTATAACCTTTCACTGTCAGTGTGATCTCAGTAGCTTTAAAACATTTCTCAGTGACTGCACAGACATCAGCATTCTCTGTGGTGAGGAGAGCTTCTAGGGAGTGGAGTTTTTTGTTTAGACTCCTAGTACTGAGCAGTAATACCTTTAGATTTTCTTGGTTTTGATTTGCTATGTCAGAAGTACTTTCAGTTTGGCATTGCCTAAAAAGGCACTATGGTGGAAGACAATGTTTTAGCTGATATTTGAAAGCCTAGAGTGGAGCAGTGCAGACCATCCCTGGCAAAGCAGCGTTGTCTGTTGACCATCTCCTTCCATGCTGACAAATATTGCACCCCCTTAGAATGACACCAGAAACTAAGCCAATTATTAAAGTCAATCATCTTTTGTTCATATTGTGGCATCATCCTTGGAGAAGGTAAAATGCTGCTCAATGCTAGGCTCATACCAGCCTGAGACACATATTCCAAGAGCTCCATGATGTCTCTCTTCATATAGTCTAGGGGGGTATGTCTCAGGTCATTTACACCCACATGGACTATGAGTCATATTGGTAATTGTGATCCAGTGACCTGAGTGCGTGTGTAATGAGGTGGATCCAAGCCCCTAATAAGCAACTTACCATGACTATGTCCTTACTCAGCCTTGTGAGAGGACATCAGTGCATCTCACGATGGCGTCTCCATTGACCAGAGTATTGTGTGGTGGCTTGCCTTATGGTTTAGAAGTAGAGGCTCCATGACATGTGGCTGTATCTGTTGAAGTAGGGGTTGTTTTCAAAGAGTGCAATCGGAGTTGCTGAGGATATTTGTTATTTGTACTTCATCTAGGAGGTTTTTATGGTTTAGGAAGGTTACATGTAAGTGCCTCAGCATATGTGGGTCTATATGTCTGTTTTGAATTGTGAGTGATGAGTGCAGTGTGGTTACTACTGGCAACCTTATTGACATTCAGAGTACTTTTATGTGAGAGCTTTGCCTCCAGTGACGTTGTGTAAATACATCTCTCACATACCATATCAGTTTGTTTAAAAATTAACTGGTTGTCACTAAACTTGAGTCAATTTTAGCATTGCCTCAGGATGCCCTTATCCACCAAACTGGTAACAGAGATAGTGGGAAATTTCATATCCATGGCAACAGACCCTTTTTTATTGATTAGACAGTTGGAATAAGAATATAAAGCAATATCAGGAGTATTCAGTTTGCAACACAATTGGCAATGCTTGATACTGCAAACTAGCTGTCCTGTGTGCAACTAGGTATTTTTGAGACTTCAATTATGCTTTTACAGGAAAAATGTCCCTCAAGGTGTCTGTGGCTATACTGGGCACTGCCAAACATTTGAGGGGGAGCTAATAAGTAGACAATAGCAAATACAACAAAAAACAAAGACCAGGAACCGAATGAATAATAAGTAGACCTGATGTTTTATGAATAAAGTATTTAGGCAGATATTCTGGAGTTAGAAACAAATCAAACAATACTTACTGAAAACAAAGAATTAGCTTGTCAAGAATGATGCCGTCACAGGAATGGCTACTGCTGGGCTGCTACTAATGCTGGTCTCATCACAGATACACTCTGTTGGGAAACAATACCCCTTTGCATCTTCTCTCACCAGAAGCAAAATGTTAGCACCAGTCCCAAGATAATAAGCAGGCCACAGCCTGTGTGGTGATCCATCATCTTGTCCCTGATAAGGCAAGGGTCTGTATCCTTTTCGTGGTAGATGCCTTGAATAGCAAGGCAATCAGGAATGTCAAGCACATACACTCACTGCCCAACCAGAAACAGTCAGAAGTCAATGCGTTCTATCCTTCTCTCACAAAGAGCAGAATGTAAGTACAAATTCCAAGCTCTCACCTACGAAGCCATTATTAGGCTTTCCAGTAATCAGTAGTCTCAGGGAAATAATGTCCCTGCGCTCCTGCTCTCACCAGGAGAACACAGAAGTACTAATCCCAAGATGACTAGTGAGAGGCTGACACAAATCCTATTATTCTACCAGCTTAGCTTTCTAAGCTTATAAGAGCAATATTTAAAATCTGTCCCTATTTTTGGGCCTTTGTTTTCTCATTACGTTAGGCTTTATCCAGACGTCTTGTGCTAAGATGTTGAGAGGTATGCCTCTGAAACATGCTTTAAAAGTTAAAAAATATGCTATCTGGAGCAACCTCCCTTATGAAGGAGTCTGAACCCTACACACTCATACATACACACACCTACTCATGTATACTTGCACACATAGTCACGCACACTCCCATACACACACTTGCACATGCTCACATATATCCATGCACTCGTGTATTCACATATACACACTCAATCGCATATATGCATTTGCAAACACTCACATGCATGCTCTTGCAAACATTCACAGACAACTGGACTCACACACACACGCGCGCACACACACACACACACACACACACACACACACACACACACACACTTGTTTATGTTTCATTTACTTTTACAGTTGCTAAAACAGCAAAACCAGTGTTTAGCGAGTGTAAAATAACATCTTGATCGATCTCAGTCTAACTCTCATACATGCATACACTTTTTAATATACACTCACTAAACACAAAAGCACTGCTAAGTGAATGTAAAATAATGGAGGTCTTTAGGTTACTTTCAGTCCGAGCTCCATGGCAGCTTGATATGCTGCTGTGACATTACCTGCAGATTAACACCCTGCTGAAGAATGCAAGTCCTCCTATCAGGGTACAGATCTACAGGTCGCCCATTCTTTAAGAGTTAGTAAAGCACAGAAAGGTAGCAGGTTGGACAAATCAAGAAAAATCAAAGGAATGTGGCAGAAACTGGCAGATGGAGAATCACTTCCTAGTGATGGTCTTCTAGATAGATTAAATAGTTCATTTAGATGCAACATAGGGGAATCATCATCATCTTTCGGCTTTTCCCGTTAGGGGTCGCCACAGCGGATCATCTCTTTCTATTTCTTCCTGTCCTCTGCATCTTGGTCTGTCACACACCAACCGCCTGCATGTCTTCTCTCACCATGTCCATAAACCTTATCTTAGGCCTTGATCTTTTCCTCTTACCTGGCAGCTCCATCCTTAGCATCTTTTTCCCAATATACTCATCATCCCTCCTCAGCACATGTCCAAACCAACGCAATCTCGTCTCTCTTGCTTTGTCTCCAAACTGTCCAACATGAGCTGACCCTCTAATATACTGATTCCTAATCCTATCTATCCTAGTCACACCGAGTGCAAATCTTAACATCTTTAACTCTGCCACATCCAGCTCTGACTCCTGCCTTTTTGTCAGTGCCAGTGTCTCCAACCCATATAACATAGCTGGTCTCATTACCCTCTTGTAGACCTTCCCTTTCACTCTTACTGGTACCCGTCTGTCAAAAATCACTCCTGACACTCTTCTCCACCCACTCCACCCTGCCTGTACTCTCTTCTTCACCTCTCTTCCACATTCACCATTACTCTGAACTGTTGATCCCAAGTACTTAAACTCGTCCACCTTTACCAACTCTACTCCCTGCATCCTCACCATTCCTCTACCCTCCTTCTCATTTACACATACATATTCTGTCTTAGCCCTGCTGACCTTCATTCCTCTGCTCTCTAGAGCATATCTCCACCTCTCTAGAGTCTTCTCAACCTGATTCCTACTCTCACTACAGATCACAATGTCATCTGCAAACATCATAGTCCACAGGGCCTCCTGTCTGATTTCATCTGTCAACCTGTCCATCACCACTGCAAATAAAGGGCTCAGAGCTGATCCTTGATGTAATCCCACCTCCACCTTAAACGGATCTGTCACTCCCACTGCAGTCCTCACCACTGTCAGACTACCCTCGTACATATCCTGTACCACTCTTACATACTTCTCTGCCACTCCCGACTTCCTCATACAATACCACAACTCTTCTCTAGGCACCCTGTCATATGCTTTCTCCAAGTCTACAAAGACACAATGCAACTCCTTCTGACCTTCTCTGTATTTCTCCAAAAACACTCTCAGAGCAAACATCGCATCTCTCGTGCTCTTTCCTGGCATGAAACCATACTGCTGATCACTAATCATTACCTCCCTTCTTAACCTAACTTCCACTACTCTTTCCCATAACTTCAAGCTGTGACTGATCAATTTTATCCCTCTGTAGTTACTGCAGCTCTGCACATCACCCTTATTCTTAAAGATAGGTACCAAAACACTTTTTTTCCACTCCTCAGGCATCCTCTGACTTTCCAAAATTTCATTAAACAATCTAGTTAAAAACTCCACTGCCATTTCACCTAAGCACCTCCATGCTATATACCATTGAAAATTTCAGTGTTGTAACACAGTCCATAGTTCTTGGTGCATTTGTCAGCTAAACAGTATAGCTGTGAGAAGAATATTGGAAAATACATACAAAATGTTTATCACTCAAACGTATTCTCAATCTTCTTAAAGTAAGGTACATCCAGGACAGTGAATGCCAGGTGAATGGAGATGTGTTGTGATGGACGTCAGGCCAACCTTTCATTTGGTTGTATTCAGCCTGAAATACTTTAAATGGGTTACTATACAAAGAATTATAATATTCCTTGTAACTGCATGTACTGAAAGGTGAACCGCAAATCACTTGATGGGAGCTCTTTGGTTAGTCACTGGACAGCTGACTCATGTTCAGAACGCTGAACCTGAAAGATCGCTAGTCTTCTGTTAGGGGGAGTACATTTAGAGACGAATGAAAAGGCGGCTGTTGAATTTTCCCACTTTCTCCCTTTACGCTCGGTTTATACAATCTCAGAGGCAGAATGCATACAGTTTAAAGTACAGATGGCTTGCTACCACATCCAGCTTGTCCATTAAACAAAAAATATTATTTTTATTTTTTTGCAACCTTGGGATTATTGTTGTTTTGACTAGTGACCTTCCAAAGGTTTAGGTGTTTTGAGTTTGAATATTCAGGTGTCGACGATTCATAATGGGCTGTCATTTGTCATTGCAAGCTGAAAATAGAAGTTAGTGCCATGGCATTTCCAAAGTAGTGAGATTGACAGGAAAATGAGTTTGTTAATATTGCAGTTTACCTATTTTATTTATTTATGTATTTGTTAACCAGGGCAGCACACTGATTCTAATGCATTGTTTTTTAGGTTCAACCTGGGTGCACTAGAAATACACAATAAAAGTGGTATAATACAAATTGGATAAATATATATAGATATGTATAGTGATAAAAATGTTGCTCTGAGATGTACCTTGTAAAAGTTATGCGATGTTACGTTCATTGAGGCGTTTATACTTTGCTTCTTTGTGGAGGTAAGCCTTGTGATTTTATTCTCTTCTTGACTCTGCACTTGATTGTCTCAGTACATATTACAAGAACAATATAGAACAGATTTATTTTAATTAAGTTCTTTAACTGTAGGATCCATTAGTGAAAATGTACAAAACGTTGTTCTCTTGTCAAATCCCCACTCATTTTGTTAGTTTGTAGTAAATAATTGATCCCAAAAAAGGGCCATCTTCCTGTGAGGTCATTTGGTCACATTGTTATACTACTGTTATTTCATGTAGCCACATGTATATTTTTGCAGTCATGTGTTTAAAATTGATGCATTTCAAGCCTACAGGCAATAAAACCTAAAATGAGCTATTTGCTCAGTTAAGATGACTGGGCCTGCTTAAAAAAATAACTTAAATATTTTAAAGGATGTTGTAAGGCAGCCATTAGTATGGCTAATGAATTCCAACAAGCACTTGTCAGGCCCTCCTTTTTTTTTTTTTTTTTTTTAATTTCTCCAAGTCTTTTGGGTTTCTCATACCATGATGGGAATGAACCCCATTCCAAAGTCAGACTACAATTAAAGTTCATGAAATTAGTATTGTTTCAATCTTTAATGTCAGCCAGAAGTGCTCTTTGCAGCACTCGCAATGTGCCACGTAATGACTCCTTCTGCAATTTGTACAGGGTTACATGTGCTGGTAACAAATCTAAATATGATTGTAGATTCTTTTTTATATGACCCATTGCTCCTACTACTATTGCCACAGTCTGGGTATCTTTCTTCCACATTGCTCTCATTTCTGCCTGCAGATCAAGGTATTTTATGACTTTGTGTCTCTCTGTACACAAGACTCTGTAGTCACCGGGTTTGGTGATTTCATGATCAATGCTACTTTTGTCTTCTTTTCATGGGCCACTATATCTGGATTTCTAGCATCTGTCTTTTGAACTGTTGGTAATGGGTGATCCCATGTGATGTAGACTTCATCATTTTCTATGATGCTTTGTGGCTCATGTTTCCAGTGTTTTTCATTCACTTCAATACCATAATATTTGCACAGTCCCCAATGCAACAGTCTCGCCACATTATTATGCCTTTCAGTATACAGTCCTTCTGTCATTAGAATGTCACAACCAGCAGCAAGGTGTGCAACTGTTTCCAATTCTGCTTTACAAAACCTACATTTGTCTGTTTCTCCCACATGTTCAATGAACTTTGTAAACCAACGTGTACGCAGTCCACTATCTTGGGCTGACTTTGTAAACCAACGTGTACGTAGTCCACTATCTTGGGCTGACTTTGTAAACCAACGTGTACATAGTCCACTATCTTGGACTGCCAATATTAACCTTTCATCTCATGATTTGAATTTGCCTCTCCTTAACCATTCCTGTGTTTAATCCTGATCAACATGAGGATGTTTCAGAAATTTTCTATACTTGCAAATATATTTATGTATTTTCCACATTTATTGCCTTCTCATCTGGTCCGTCGCCTTATATTCTTTCTTTTGTTTTTTGGCACATTCAGTTGCTGCCTGATTTTTATCTACTTCTGGTTTGATTTCCATTCCTGCTTGACGCCGATATGCTTCTGCTAAATTAAGCAGAGAAGTCATCTTAGATTTATTCTCCTCATGTTTCAAAACTTTCACTACATTTGGGTCTTGTGAGGTCAGCAGATATGTGTGCAGTCCCAAGATTCCAGATCTATACATGTAATCAATTTCAAGGAGGCCCATCCCTCCCTCAGAACAGGGAATATATAATCTTGGTATGCACTGATTTTTATAAATCATTTGGTGCGCATGAAGCATCCTTCTTGTTTTCCTATCTAATGTATTCAGCACATTTTGGGGGCAGGCAGTCACTACAAAACTGTAAGTTAGGACAGAAATAGCAAATTGGTTTATAGCCTGAATTTTGTTCCTAGATGTCAATGCTGTTTTCAGGATTAAAGTCTTCTAAAGTATTCCTTCCTAAGTTTTATTCACATTTGTTCATGCTTTATTGTCCATCCTTCATCATTTCACAAATATTTATACACTCCTTCTTGCTCAAGTTCTTTTACATCACATTCTTGTCCCAAACTGATGTTTTCTTGGTGCTACAGTTTTCCTGCTTTAAAGGTTGTTTTGCACATTTATCAAGACTAAATGACATTCTTATATCATCTGAAAAAGTTTGGGCAACTTGCACTTGTGCTTTCAGTTCCTCATCTGATGACCTATACAGTTTTAAATCATTGAAAGAGAGAAGATGAGAAGTCTTTAGACGTTGTTGTTTTCTAGGAGCCAAATTATAGCCATGGGCTAAGCTGTTAAGCAGACAGCTTAATGGGTTAAGGGCAAGGCAGAATAGCAGCGGTGACAAAGGGTCACCATAGAATATCCCCCTTTGAATTTGTATCCCTAGGATAATAATTTGTCCTTTATTGTGGCTTAATTGCCAAGTGGTCTGCCACTGTTTCATGGCACTGTAATGTAGTTCATCAGTGTAGGGTGTATCTTATACATTTTTATTCACTCTTTTATCCATGAATGTGGGATACTATCAAATGCTTTTTTGTAGTCAATCTATGCCATACTTAGATTCTTCCCCTTTTTATAGTTTTCCACTATGACTTTATTTAACAACAGATGATCCATTGTTCCATATGACTTTCATTTATTGCCCTTTTGTTCTATTGCCATAATTGAGTTTTCTTCTAAATAACTATAAACTCTGTCAGCATCAATTCCAATGTATACTTTATACGTCATTGGAAGGCAAGTTATTGTTATATAATTTCTAGGGTAGCTTGCAGGGTCACTCTTAAGTAGGAGCATTGTTTTTCCTGTTGTTAGTCTGGCTGGTGTCTGTTTGGAGTGTGCATATAAATAGTTCTTACTCATGGCTAAATCTTTATGCAAAGATGTTAATATTTTTAACCAGAAGGTAGGTATTGCATCTGGGCCTGAGGTTTTCCAATCAGAGGCTTTTCTTAACTTTGTTTCAGTTTGTCTGGCTATTTCATCCCATTTCATATCCTGTACCTTTAAACTTCTTATTCTTTCTTTTACTTCTATCCATTTAGCATCTTTGTTGTGTTCCACAGGATCACTTCTCCAAAATATATCTTTCTTTTTTTTTTTTTTTTTTTTTTGGTGGTCTTTCAATTCCTTTTACCTTCTTTCCCATTTCTCTATAAAACATTATAGGGTCATCAATAAATTGCTTATTTTGTACTTTTCCTTTATATTTATCAAAGTTTTTCTGCCTGTGCTGAAATTTTTAGTTTGTTATTTGCGATAATGCATGATGGATCCTGGTCTGTTCTAATACTGTGCATTGCTTTTATCACGTCTGTCTTTCTCAGTATTTTTGTTGATCTATTTCCTATTTTATAGTCTTCTAACAGTGCCAGTTCTTGTCTTAATTGCTTTACAGTTTTCTCTATTAGATACCTCTATGATGGTATTCGATTTCTCCCCTTCCTTTCCCTCACTACCCTGTGTTCTTGTGGTAGGACTTTATCAGTTATTAATTTAGCTGCACAGTAATATATCCTGTTTACTTTTTCTATTATATCACATGAATCTCTATGGACAGTCCTAATTACTGTGTTCATTTGTTTTATCAAACTTCTAACTTTTGCGGTTTTATTAACCTTCTGCAGGCTATTTCTTCCATTGATCTTAATATGTCTGTCTATCTCTATTAAATCAAGCAACTCTTCTCTTAGTTTATTTTCTTCTAAACTGAGGACACATTTTTTGCTTTCCATTTCTTGTGGGCATTCTATGCAAAGTTGTATAGCATCTTCCTGTGGCACCTTCACTTCAGTTTCATCCTGTGTCATCTGTTGCTCTGTCATGTGGGAACTCACTGGCCTATCACTCCTCAACATTAACTGTGTCAGAGTTTCCAGTTTCCTGTTCCTTTCCTTGCTGTCCAGCTTCAAGTGAACATTTATACTGATTTCCTGTGGAAGGCTCCAAAAATATCTTCATATGGCACCTGACCAATTGCTTCTCATTCCACTGGTTTCCCCTTAACGTGGATGTCCATTGCCCTATCCTGTTGTGGTGCATTCTGAATTAGATTTTCTACACTGAATCCTTCACTTTGCAGGTACCTAATTTTCTATTTCTTTAACTTCTTTGTTACTGATCTCCTTTTCTACTTTTCCTCTTTGTCTTCTTATTTTTTGTCTTGTAAAGTTTTCCGTATCTGGATTCCTTTGCCTGTATTTCTCTTCAGATATCTTTGGTGCTGCTCTTTTTGTATTGGTTAGTTTTGCTTTCTCCTTTACATAAATATTACACCATATTAAATCTCTTTTTCTTTCCCATGTCCATATTTCTTCTTCAGATGTTTCCAGATCTTCCTGTTTCTCCTTACTTTGGGGACTCGCTCCATCTTGCTTTGATGTAACCTGTGTTAGGCCTTCTACACCAACTCCTTCACTTTGCAGGCATCCATAACCTCAACGTCTGTATTTTTTAACTTCTACTTTACTAATCTACTTTTCTACATTCTCTCTTTATGATATTATTTTTTATTGTGAAATTTTCCATATCTGGATGCGTTTGCCTGTATTTCTCTTTGAATATCTTTGGGGCTATTTCCTTTATATTGATTAATTTCGCTTTCGCCTTTGTATAAATATTGCACCATATCAAATCTCTCTTTCTTTCCCATGTCCATACTTCTTTTTTATACTTTTCAAAAATCTCTAGGTTTTATTGTTTATATTTTCACACTTCCTCAGATACTACTTTTTCCAACAGATTAAAGTCTCTTGGTCTATATACTCTTTTTCTCATATCTGCTGTATTAATGAACACAATTTTTTATTTGCAGCTTCTGACAGTTTTTCTTGTGGAAGTATTTTTCTTTCCTCTAATTTCTCCCTTAATCTTTGTGTATATCTTGTGTCTGGAAATTCTGGGCTTTTTGCATAATAGTAACAATACATAATGTCTTTCTTATCCTCAATCATCATCATCTTCTTTCATCTGTTCCCGTTAGGGGTCACCACAGGGGATTATCTGTTTCCATTTCTTCCTGTCCTCTGCATCTTGCTCTGTCACACCAACCACCTGCATGTCCTCTCTCACCACATCCATAAACCTTATCTTAGGCCTTCCACTTTTCCTGTTATCTGACAGCTTCATCCTTAGCATCTTTTTCCCAATATACTCAGCATCCCTCCTCAGCACATGTCCACACCAATGTAATCTTGCCTCTCTGGCTTTGTCTCCAAACCTTCCAACCTGGGCTGACCCTCTAATATACTTATTCCTAATCCTGACAACCCTCAACACACCCAGTGCAAATCTTAACATCTTTAACTCTGCCACATCCAGCTCTGACTCCTGCCTTTTTGTCAGTGCCACTGTCTCCAACCCATATAACATAGCTGGTCTCCCTACCCTCTTGTAGACCTTCCCTTTCACTCTTACTGGTACTTGTCTGTCACAGATCACTCCTGACACTCTTCTCCACCCACTCCATCATGCCTGTACTCTCTTCTTCACCTCTCTTCCACACTCACCAATACACTGAACTATTGATCCCAAGTATTTAAACTCATCCACCTTCACCACCTCTACTCCTTGTATCCTCACCATTCCTCTATCTTCCCTCTCATTCACACACATATATTCTGTCTTAGTCCTGCTGATCTTCATTCCTCTTCTCTCTAGAGCATATCTCCACCTCTCCAGGGCCTCCTCCACCTGTTCCCTACTCTCAATACAGATCACAATGTCATATGCAAACATCATAGTCCACGGGGACTCCTGTCTGATTTCGTCTGTCAACCTGTCCATCACCATTGCAAATAAGAAAGGGCTCAGAGCTGATCCTTGATGTAATCCCACCTATACCTTAAACGCATCTGTCACTCCCACCGCAGACCTCACCACTGTCACACTACCCTCGTACATATCCTCTACCACTCTTACATACTTCTCTGACACTCCCAACTTCCTCATACAATACCACAACTTCTCTCTAGGCACCCTGTCATATGCTTTCTCTAAGTCGACAAAACACAATGCAACTCCTTCTGACCTTCTCTGTACTTCTTCAGAAAACACTCTCAGAGCAAACATCACATCTGTAGTGCTCTTTCCTGACATGAAACCATACTGCTGATCACTAATCATCACCTCCCTTCTTAACCTAGCTTCCACTACTCTTTCCTGTAACTTCATGCTGTGACTGATCAGTTTAATCCCTCTGTAGTTACTGCAGCTCTGCACATCACCCTTATTCTTAAAAATCGGTACCAAAACACTTTTTCTCCATTCCTCAGGCATCCTCACACTTTCCAAGATTTCATTAAACAATCTGGTTAAAAACTCCACTGCCATTTTACCTAGACACCTCCATGCTTCCACAGGTATGTCATCTGGACCAACAGCCTTTCCGTTCTTCATCCTCAGTAGTACACTATATTGTCTTTATGGCTCTTCTTTACCCTATCAATTTTTGTGATTTTTGTGGACTGCTACTTCCTTCTCCAACAGGGAGGCTATCCTCCCTCTGGGCCTAGCCTGGCTCCATTGTAGGAATGTTTCCATATTTTGAGGATACTACAATGCCATTTTTTTTCCAGTCCTGGCACCAGTGTGCCTACCAAGATTGGGCACTTTTTTATCCTGGGTCTTGTCACCCAGCTATCTTTTTTAAATTTTTGACCTATTTCTGTTCATGATATATACTATATAAATACAGTCTATATATCAGTGTTGTCTTGGTGAGATTTCGTGAAAAGCAGGGTCCACCTCGTGAAGGTACACTCTAAGACTTGCGGATTAATTTCATTTCAGCAATACTACTCTCCTTTGGTTGCTGACTTATCATCTTTCCATTTGGACCCCTAAAGCCCTGCTTCAGTGAGATCTGATTTATTATATGCCACTGGGTGAGCATATTGTAGCTCTGGGTCTATATTAGTTAGCCAAAATGGTATTTCAGTGAACACCTATTCATTGACCCCCAATCAGCAAAAATCACATCAGTGATTGGCTGAATTTACTAAGGGCAATGAAATAGTTGCCTGAAACACAACAAACCAACTTGTAGTTGACTGTAACCTACCCAAGTGGGGGGTTTTGCCCCCCCCCAAACTATATATACCAACTCCGAGGTTGCACTACAGTGGAGAAAAGGGCAAATGCCTGTAATTGTCCGTTGTGCTTCAGGCAACTATTTTGTTGCCCTTAGTAAACTCAGCAATTTGCTGAAGCAATTTTTGCTGATTATGGGTCGATGAATAATTGTTCGCCGGAATAACATTTGCATGACCTAATATAGACTCATAGCTCTGGCTACATTTTGATGTGCATGGTTATATGAGTCACATTTTCTTTGGTTGTGTATATTTAAGGTGCACATTTCAGGGACAAAATTGCCTGCATGAGTTGTATGGGACAATATCCTCCCAAGATGGGAAGAGCAGGGGTGTAAAGTTTAAAGTGCATAGTTCTGTGTATTTTTGCTTGTTTATTATTTTTGTGTGGGTGGGGCTCATGATCAGGATAGGAAATTTTTAACTGTGAAATTATCATTTTGGTTTCTGTTTGTTTTCTTTACTTATATTTACACAAGCAATTGAAAATCAAATCTATTTTATTATTTGTGTGGTGGTAAATTTTGTTTACAGTTGTATCGTCTCAAGGGACTAAGCATCAATAACTGAGGTTTAATCATCTGCCACAAATCCAGATTCCACAGACATGGGTCCTGATGAGCAGATGGACAAATATTAGAAGTTAAAAGTCATACCCTGGGAATCACTCACAGCCTTTATCAGGCAAGTGGAGAGCACAGAGTAGTCGATGAGGGCCAGGGGGAGGGGCAGAAACCTTTTAAATGTATCAGCTATATTTTGTACAACTGATACAATATCCAGCAAAACTAAATATGTTAAGATTAAAACATTGTACTTTATCCTCCAGCCAATCAAAAGCCAGTGCTAAGTCAAGAGTACTAGAATAATATAACTGCAGTTAGAAAAAAAAAAACAATGACAAACCTAGCTGCAAAATACAATGCAAGTCAGTCACCTCTGGAATTTTCTAGGAAATCAGGGACAAAGGTCAATACAATTATCTCAGCAGATGAAAAATCAGTGCATGGGCCACAGTGCAAATGACTTTAGGTGGCAAAATGAAGCTTTATCCTGTTGCTATTCCTGAGATGAAAATACAGTATTTTCACAACTACTGCCATTCACTCCTTGACTGACAGCACGCCATTCAATATCGCTCCAAGATTATGTGCTTTATACAAAACCTTCAGTGAATTAATTCTATAGCAAAAGCTTTGCTAAACTAAATTATTGTAATTGTTTTAATGAAGAAGTATGCAAATGCCAAACAAAATCTGCTATTATTGTTGACAGCCAAGCTTTTAACAAAGTTGCAAAAATGTATAAAGCCATGTAAGAAATATGCATTTTGTAAATGCATTACAGCTATGGTGGTGAACCAGGTTTTAAACAGATAGCATATAGCAGAATTTGTTTTTTTTTTAATCTAACCATTTTTTGTCATAATCAGACTAAGATTTGCTACAGAGATGAGTAACTTTGCAAAAAAAGGATGCTTATATTTTGTTTAAAGTAACTCTTAAAGGAAATGGGAGAACCTAAAATGCTTTACTGAATGCAGGGGGAAGATTGAATAAAACAGCGCTGAATTCATAACTGTCACTAATAATTTATTTAAGATACCCTTCAGGACATTTTAAGTAATGTGACTCTTAATTGCAGAGGCCAAAAAAGTCAGGCAATTAGAGTTGTTTTTGAATTATACCATGGACTTTATGGACTGAAAACGTAACATTTTCTGACAAAAAAAACTGAATGAATGTCTGCACATTGTGCCTGTGAGATTTCTGCAATTCCTAATGTGGTATAACAAGGTTGATGAAAGACTGCAGTCATTGTTTGTCTTTAGAAAAAAGAAATGAGGAAGAGCAGAGAAAGAACTAAACTTCAGAAAAGGGAAGGACACATCTGTATAAGGTTAACAATACAAGACACAGGGGCAACAGCAAGGATTAAAACTCAGCTGGAATGCCAAGGTCACGACTAAAGTGTTTCCTCATTATAAGGAGCAGCTGACTTTAATATTTTTATTCTGGCATTTGAGTGTGTATGTATTTAACACCAAGTAGACCAGTGATAATGGGTAAGGTTTTAAAAACATCTGCTAATGGTCAAGGCCGTGCTTGCAGTAAGTAAATTGAGTGATGTTTATGTTCAAGGCTAAAGTAAAATAAAACATATGTTGTATAAATATTTTAAACGTTCAAAGTGTATAGAAAAGATTTAAAGAACATAATGGAAATCCAAAATATAGTGCTAGTGATTAATTACAGAAGTAAAATGTTTACTTTAATAGGTGAGAGTGCATGTCAAATTACTACCTTTGAAATGATGGAAGAACTTATGATAAGGAAGCAAGCACTCAGAACACTGCCTGTGGATATGAGAATCTGATTAACACAGTTAAAAATGGGGTCTTCTATCTAGTCAGCAGGACACAAATGCACAAGAAGGGGGTACATTGCACTACTCATGGGGAAATCAAATATAACCCAAGGTCTTGAGATTCAATTTTTCATGGTAACCTGGTGGGGCATATATGATTCAAATGTCCACAGAGACAGGGTAAGAAATAAAAGTCACATAATAGACCTAACAGAGGTGGCACTAGGATAAATGCTGGGTGTTGTCTTGAGGTTGGAATTGCTCCAGATTATGGCAAGGGCTTGTTCCTTATCCTGGTTGAGAAAAAATAAACTACTACTAAGAGGGGAACTACATAAAGCATAATCATTGTAAGACTACTTACATAGGCCATCCCCGCCAGTTAGGGCCATGAGGATACCTTCCTAGGACCCATGGGCCTAAGTTAGCTTGGATTGGGAAGTAGAAAAGGGAAACAAGTTGCTGGCTATTTGAGAATATCCTGTCAGCACTACGTTTATCCAGGATCTGCTGACCTGTTTGCAGTACACTGTGGAGTAAAGCACTTAAAAATAACACCCTACAATCCACAAACAAATGTTTTGGTGGAGATGTTTAAATTTGCTGTTAAAACTATGAAGAGAGCATTTGCAGACTATTTTAAGTAGGACTGGGACAAATGCCCATTGTCTCAGTTTTGCCTATATGACAAAGTTCCAAACACCCACATTTTTACCAGTTTAGCAACTTTATGGCAACAAGGTACTGGAGACCCTAGACTAAAACAGTGATGAGTGTGATTTCTACATGTGGATAGCTGTGGAATGTGTCCTACATTTCTGATACACTTAGGGAGCAAATGGTGTAGGCATAGAAACACCTGAAACAAACATATCAGACCAAAATGTCTGCTATGACTAGGCAGCAAGGCCAAAAATATACATTTGAAGACAGGTAAAAGTTTGTACATCTTTTCACAGGTATAAGCTGCAGGCAGTATGGAAGGTTTTTTTCACTATTATGAGGAAGGTGTGCAGTGTTAATTATGTGGTGGAGTTGCCATGCAGAAAGCAGAAACATAAACTCTATCATATCTACAATGTTAACAGGATGAAGCCCTATCATGATACACAGACACTAGCACTCATTATCTGAAGTGGGTTACAAGAAAAATCAGACAGGTATGTACAGGTACACATTTTTATTTCAGTGGATGAGATAGTAGTATCCCAGCAACCCCTAGCTAAATCAGGAAAAATGAGAAATGCTGCAGGAGTTTGGTAGCATGTTCACTGCTAAACACCATGTAGACACATGGACCCAGTGACCAGTCTCATAGGCTTCCTTCAGAATGCCTGAGCAAGTCAAGCAAACCATGCAGATATAATTACAAAAAGATTTGGATGTGGGGATAATCTAAAGATCTAACACTCACTATGCCTCATAGGTAGTATTGATGCCAAAAAATATGGGAGGACCAGGTTGTCTACAGAATGCAAATAAATGAAAAGTCACACAAAGCCATATTCTTACACCATGCATAGAGCAGACAAAGTCTTAGATCAGATGGCTGTGGCTAGGTATATACCATTGATCTAACTGAGTGTTGCTGGGAGGTATGCTTGACACTTGCAGCAAGGGAAAGATCAGCTTTTGTCACCTTATTTGGGTTATTAGAATTCACCAAAATACCTTTTGGGATGAAACATTCCCCAGCAACTTTCCAGGGGCTGGTAGATTGCATCCTAACAAAAGATGAATATATTGCTCGTTCCTATATAAACGATATTGTTATCTACTGTCAGACCTAGCAGAAACACGATCAACATCTTGGAGGGGATACTTATACTAAAAAAGATGAGAATTAACTATTAAGGCATGTAAACATCAGAGATAGTTTATCTTCTCCATTCAGTGGATGGTGGTAAGATCTGTCCAGCGCCTGCCAAGGCAGAAGATATCCAGGCATGGATTACTCATCTTATCAAAATGCAGATAAGGGTATTCATCAGGAAAGTAGGATATTACAGAAAACTTTCCCTCACTATAGTACAATAGCAACTCATTTTAAAGACCTTACCTAAAAAGACAGGTCAGATACGTGTATCTGGACACTAACTTGTGAGCAGGCATTGTAGAAGCTTAAATGGGCCTTGAGTGGACTGATAGTACTAGCTGTCATGATTATAGGCAAGTGTTCATTGCACAGGTAAATGCTTAAACAGCATTCTGGAGGCTGTACCTATAGCCAGATCACCTGAAATAGTCAAATGTACCTAGTAGTACATCTCGGTAGTAAGCTTCAGCCAAGGGAAGCCCCATGTGCAGCGGTGGAAAAGGAATGGGGACAGCATGAACTCTCTAGAAGCTTCAGCCATTACTTATATTGTTGAAAATTCACATTGGCTATAGGTCACAATCCCTTAAAATGGTTACAGATGGCAGGTGAGCAAAGTGGAATGTTTCTTAGATGAAGTTTAAGGTTACTGCCCTGTGACGTGGTAATCCAGCAGAGAAGTGTTGGAAATGCAAACGCACGCGGCCTGTCATGAAAGGGAAAAGGATATGTACCCCTGTACCCCTTTACTCAGCCTTTGTTTCTCAGCAGTTTCTCTAAAAAAGCTCATTTAAGGTCAACAAAGGCGGATAGTGAAATGAAAATCTACATTAAACAGAGGAGAATGTAACTGTTTTCAGAAGTAAAATGTAAAATCTTTATGAAACCTAGAATTTTCTTTTTTTCCAGTAAAACATACACTATGGTCATAAAACTGTGTAGAACTGCATAAGAAGGATATTGGTTATTTTCTGTAGTGTCTTGAAGTGAATTTGATTTAAAACATATGCACAGCAGAATGAATTTGCCTAAGCCTGACCTTTTATATCAAGCACTTTGTTGCCATAAACAGACCAACACTTCTTATAGAGTCAAGTGACATTACAAACAGGAATAGCTTACATTTAAAAATGGAAATCCTAAAGGAAGTTGAATGAAAGTGAAATTCTTTGCTGACAGTAGAAGGTGAGTTTTTCATAACAGGCAGTGCTGACTGAATAACTGAAAATGAATACTTTTTTTCTGACAATTGTTCTACACATTTTTCAAACAGTACATTATTTCCAAGTTCAGAAGGAACTGTTAAACAGTCAGTCAGTTGAAATATTTTTTTCTTTCTTGAAAAGTCCTTAATAGACTGAAGGAGAAAGCTTGTTGACCAGTGTCAATCTGCTCATGTCTATAAATTCTGCCTTTGAGTTTCCTGCAACCATATTATAAAAAATAGTGTTGATAGCCTATAGTTGTTTTATTTTTAAAGTGCTTATGAGGGCAGAGAATAGAGGGTAAACCTGGTGGTGCAGGGCCGGTCTTAGCTGAAACGGCGCCCTAGGAGAAGTACTGGTCTGGCGCCCCTTAAGCCCCACCCGCACCGAACTCAAGGAACACCCCTATTTGAGCCAAGCCCACCATTAGGTCACTCCCACAAAACCCACTCCAGTTCTTTCAATGTTTAAATGCATGAAAAAACAGTCATACTGCAGCAAACACCTTGTAGTGTAGCTGACTGCAATTGAAGGCTGATCTGTTGCTAGTGTATAAGACTGAGATTTTGACAGCCTCAGGGTACAAAAAAATGCATGTGGATTTAAAGACAATATTCTTGTCTGAACACCAGAATGTCTGTAAACGACTTGAAATCAGGGCTAAATAGAAGACTGTCACAGCCAGATTGACGGCCAACTATTTTCCTTCATGCTGATACAACATTCTCATGATATGCACTCATATAGAAGCCACATGCCTTGCACTTTACAGATCCTGTAAACAAGCTCTTCAAGTATAATGCAAAGTTTGAGTTTCTGGTCCTGCAATGAATAAACAAAGGCCAGCTCTTGATTATGGCAATTCAGTCTTGCTACCAATGAAGTGATTCACATGATTATAGGCTACTGGCATGGAGGCCCTAAAGCCTAGCCAAGAATTTCACCCATTTGCCAAAAAATACACAATGCTATAACTATTCTGAAATATTTATGATTTACTTTAAAATACAAGAATGGCAGTGTGTTTTATCATTACTCCATTATAAAAACTGAAAATGACATGGGAGCATTTCTGCATCAATATTAACAATTAAACAATACATCATAACTGCTTGAAATATGGAGTTCCATAATGCTAACAGTGAATGCACCAAAAAAACTAACAAATATATCTATGTCTTTCTATCTCTAGCTATATCACAAAGACATGCATCATGAGCGTTTCTCCCCAGGCCGCCACTAAAAATTGGCCTCGGAATGATACAAAAAAATCCATATTGCTAGACAAAAACATTTCTGCCATCAACAGAACCACCACAACAAGCCACAGAAGTTCTGGGCAGGTATTAATCTCCTCCACCCATGACAATCCACTAATCCAACCCCCTCAGCCCCTAGCCAAAAAGCACCAGAGTCCATTGCCAACACCTTCAACAATTTCTTCACAGAAACCATCTAGGCCCTTGCTAGCAAACTTAAACCCACATTACCCTAATGCTAAAACCCTTAAACCCAGTGACAATCTCCTCCAAAAAGTTCCGACTTTTCTCATTACAGCCCTAATCACAAAACTCAAACCAACCACCCTTTCAGCTGACCTCCTCCCTGCAGACTATCTGCTGATGTCATAGCATACCCTGTCAGTATTTTGATGAACAGAACCATAACTGAAGCCTCTGTCTGGATATTCCATGTCATACCACTCCATAAAGGTGGCAGCTCCATTGAACTGTCAAACTATAGACCAATAGCTATTCTTTCCCCTCTGGCTAAAATTATGGAAAAGTGTATCTATAAACAGCTCTTATACTAACTTATTCAAAATAATATTTTGGCCAACTCCCAGCATGGACTTAGACCACAGCACAGTACCACCTCAGCCCTCCTCACCTTTTCTAATGTCAAATTCCAACCGTAACAAACTATCTTCTGCTCCGCTTCTTGATCTTTCCAAGGCCTTTGACATTGTTAACTACCAGTTACTCTTACTTACCCTGATTCAGTAGGCAAAACCAAGAATTCGCTCCCATCTGACCTTACTCTGAACCCCTCCCTTAATCAGTTAAAAAAAATCTAAACCAGTATTTTAAAACTCACTGGTTATGTTTTTGCTCCAACCCTGACTAAAGCCTCATCCACTTCCATATCCCTGCAATTTTATTCATAGCAACTACCCTCTTACACTAAAAGGTTTGAAAAGAGAAACTAACATCTTTGCAGATACTCTGTGTTTAAGCTGCACCTATAGGTTTGATAAGAGAAACTAACATATTTGTATACATTTCTGTATATAAACTGAGACTAACTTGCATGTTAATACAATGTTTGTGCATATATTGTAACTTGTTTGTCTTTGTAAGTTTGGAGCTATTCTCGTCTGGCATCTGCTGAAAATGGACATGTATCCAGTCGGACTATCCCAGTCAACAAACTTAAAATATAATAAATAAAATAAAAATGAGCAGACTATTTACATTTTGCCACAGCAAAGAAGGACAAGAGTGCTAAACCAGGAGTCAATTTGCAGTTACCCGTACATTCAAATAATGTTTGAAATGTGCAAGCTCTATACCTTTCTCTATTTTCTTTGTATAGAACCACACCACTATGATACACTGCTTTTTATTCTGTCTTACAGCATGTGAAAATTCAGTAAATCCATACCCAGGAATCAAAATACTCATAGCATTAGGACATTTAAAACGCTTCTCATCATTAAGTCTCACTTCACTTAGTAAGTATCCCAGGTAAGTACTAGTTTCAAGTGTGATACAAGACTGTATGGCCAAGAAAGTAAAAAACTACTTATACATCCCAATGCAGAACGGTAACTAAAGGAATTAGAAAAAGCATGGTACTATTCTGTCCAGGTAATGTTTACAAATTAAATTACAACCGCTAAAAGAACAGCAACAATAAGTCAATAGTAGACAACTATATAATGCCCATAAGAAACAGATCACGTGTCAGCAGAAAATAACTGGTATGAGCCCATCAACATAACAGATTGTCTGATACAGTGCATAAAGGCACATCACCTCCAGTGGTGAAACGCAGTCAGCAAAGCCCTCTGTATACATTAACTATATAAGAAAGCATATAACAAGATTCCTGGTGCACTGAGCTATGTTTTTTTCCTTATTTACTATATGGCTTGTTTTTAAACTTCCTGGAAAAAAAGAAAATATTTTGACAGCTGCTCGTTTATCAACATTCTGAATATAATTAGGAAAAACATTAAACAAATAAGAATGCAGTTCTTAACCCTGACATTATGCAGCACTCGTCTCATCTCAGATTTTTCTTTGGTCTAAAATAGCTGTTAATTTCAGACTTCAGTTGGCAAATTTAGCTGCACAACCTTTAAAGATACCGCATGCAACTTCAGCAAAGCATTCCAACACACTGGGAATAAAAGTTACCATCTACTTTGGCAGTGATTTGAGGTGTGTGAGAGAGAGAGAGACAGAGAAAGTAGTCTTACATATGAAGTCCTGTACACCCTTGAAAGCTTGAGAAAGTTCCAGCTGAAATATGAATGTTCATCTTGCTCCCTGAATTTATGTCTAAACAGTTTGTAATTACTGTTTATCCAACTACTGTTATTTATTTCATTAAATGCATACCTGGAACTCAACCAGCTCTGTGTGGGTTTCAGAGAGATCTGTGTATTAAACAGAAGCTTTCTGGATGCTAGGTTATTCTTGTTAAATAAAACCTTAGAAGAAATCATAAAAAAGCTTATCCCATGGAACTAGTGAATTAAAAATGGAAGTACGGCATTTTACAACACCAAGAGGTTAAATAACTTTGACTTCTAAAACTTTATCTTTATAAAGCATTGCAAGTAATTGCTGATGAATTTTCTTGACTAAGAAAAATTACATAATAAAATGGGCTGGAATCCTAAAAAAAAAAAAATCACTCTTTAAGCAGAGCACTACTCTGAGCTTTCTCTTGAACTATCATGGCTGTTATATATTATCTGCAGGTGATTTGTAAAAAAAAAAAAAAAAAAAAAATTATGAGAGAGTCAAAAACAAACTGCTACAGAAAGAGCAGTCATTTACATAACTAAACGCTAATGTGTCCAAGACTGGAATGTTTTAATCTACATTATACACTTAAATGCAGATTTTTCAAAGAAGAGAAGTTATCACTATGATAAGAATGTAAACACTTTTCCCACTAAGCATTTACAGATTAAGAATCAAAAAATCAAAAAGAAGCCAAGATAGCTCCACAGAAAGATACAGCAAAATAAAGGAAAATGCCAAGAAGCAGGAACTAAACGATAAGTAAACGTGCGTTTATTCTGTGCACCGTTGGTCTTATCCAGGGTTGTATTCACCCCTATGGATGAGCTCCATTGTAAATTGGCATCTCTCAGTGTAAGACATCTGTCTATAATAGAGGTTAAACTAAATCGGCCTCTCCCATCCCAGCTGGGATTATAATGTACATATCTCTGAAGTTCCATCACATTACAGGTGCACAGCTACTCTCCAACTCTACACCTCCCTCACCCCCCTCCCCCGAAACATTTCTGTTTGTGTTGTTTGGATCAGTCCCTGGGTGGGACATCGTTCCCTTGTAAAACAAATGCAAAATAACATCACTTGAAGTCATTATGGAATGGCTGTAAAACTACAAATAAAAAAATAAACTTCCCAAGAACTGGGCGTGATGTAAATATCAGGTGTCTGAGGAGGTCGCTGCACATACTGCTACCACAGTTTCTATGCTACATACCAAATGCCCTATCAGTCTCCAGAGAGAGATTTTCTACTATTTGCTGTTTCTTTACTAAAACTTATGATAACCCTTCTAAGCTGTAGCTCTTGTATCTCATTACTGATCATAATAGAGTCTGTCTTGCCTCTGGTCCCCCTTACGTAAGAAAATAAAAGGCAGATTTAGTTTCATGTATTGAGTAAAACTTTTTAAATTTCTACAGATGCAGACGTACTCACTCATACAAGCATGCATTCTCTCACACTATTTTGTTTGGCACATATTTTGCTTTTTCCACCATCCATAAACGAGTACTGTGCTTAATGAGCAGTACTAGTATCTGCGTGTAAAATATTAAGCCCTGCTCCCTAGTCCATTATGGAGCAATTCTCTATGTGTATTCAATCCTTGAAGTTTACAAAGCCCCCAAATATCTTTCTGTACAGTAGCAGGGATTCATAGTCAGCAAAGTGCAAGTTGCACTCAACAAAGAATGTGATTTATGTTTCTCTAAAATAATATAATTCATACACATGCATAAACCAGATATCACAAGACCAATTTAAATAAAATGAATATGACTATGAATTGCTTATCTGAGCCTTGAATGGACTGCTCAGCTCTGTGTCACATCACCTTGCACTCCAAAGTAATGCTGGTACCTAGCAAACTACACAAACTCAAACACACTTTTATGCAAATTAGCAGAGAGTGAAACACATCCACACACAAACACATACAAGAGCAGCACAACTTGCAATCTGTGTTTACCCCAGCAGCTATTGTACAGAGAGGCTAAGTAGGAAACAGCTTCTATACATTGCAGCCCTGATCTAGTCAGCGTCCTCTGACAGGTAGCCAGGGCAACAGTCAATCACAAAATTATATCAGTCTCCGCACTACAAACATTAGCCAAATTCTACCCTCCCGTTTGATGACACAAGAAAACGCACATCTTGAATTTATAACACACAGAAGTTTACCAGTCAGACAGCAAAGAAAAAAAAAAATCAACGTCCAACACTCACTTAAGCTAACCCAGCCCAGAGCAGGAAAACACAACAAAGCAAATTCAGGAAATATATTTTTATCTGGCGTTGCAAATGTGTGGCAATTACATGCCTGAGAGAGCTGCCTGCTGCCTGAATCGACTTACCTCAAAAGCCAAGCAAGAAAAGCAAACAAGGGACACCCTCAAAAAAAAAAAAAAAATGCGGAAAGTGCAGTTGGTAGCCCGCGTGGTGTAGAGGGAACCAGTCAGCCGATAATCCACACCAATGTCGTCCAGTCCACAGATCAGGAACACAGGAAGTAATGACAGCCAATGGCTACGCCCGCCTCTATCGTCAACAAAGAAAGGAATGAGAGGCAGGTGTGAGCTGCATTATATTATAAACTGTGGCTGGATTGGAGCAGTAGTCAGGGATGTGGGGGAGGGCGCAATGCTACAAAGGGCAGCGCAACTACAGCTGAAAAGTGGAGAGAGAAGTTAAGTTAACGAAATTGTGCCCTTTATGATGCCGGCCTTATGGCGCCCTAGGCGGTCGCCTAGTTCGCCTATGCATAAGGCCAGCCTTGTGGTGGTGGAACGAGGAAGTACACAGAGGAAGAGGTAGGTGAAGAAGAAATGGGATTGTCAGAGAGATGAAGAATGTAAACAGGAGTACAAAGAGATGAGGAGTATGGTGAGTTGTATGAAAGGTTGTACACTAAGGAAGGAGAAAAGGGCCCATACCGATTGGCTAGACAGAGGTACCAAGCTGGGAAAGATGAACAGCAGGTTAGGGTGATAAACAATAATGAAAGAAATGTACTTACAAGTGAAGAGAGTGTGTTGAACAGATGGAAAGAGTATTTTGAGGGGCTGGTGAATGAAGATAATGAGAGAGAGAGAGGAGGTTGGATGATGTGGGGATGGTGAATCAGGAAGTGCAGTGAACTAGCAAGGAGGACATAAGGACAGCTATGAAGAGGATGAAGAATGGAAAGGCTGTTGGTCCAGATGACATACCTGTGGAAGCATGGAGGTGTTTAGGAGAGATGGCAGTGGGGTTTTTAAACAGATTGTTTAAAGAAATCTTGGAAAGTGACAGAGTGCCTGAAGAGTGGAGAAGAAGTCTATTGTTATCGATTTTTAAGAATAAGGGTGATGTGCAGAGCTGTAGTAACTACAGAGGGATCAAATTGATCAGCCACAGCATGACGTTATAGGAAGAGTAGTGGAAGCTAGGTTAAGAAGGGAGGTGATGATTAGTGATCAGCAGTAGGGTTTCATGCCAGGGAAGAGCACTACAGATGCGATGATTGCTCTGAGAGTGTTGATGGAGAAGTACAGAGAAGGTCAGAAGGAGTTGCTTTGCATCTTTGTGGACTTAGAGAAAGCATATGACAGGGTGCCTAGAGAGGAGTTGTGGTATTGTATGAGGAAGTCGGGAGTGTCAGAGAACTATGTAAGAGTGGTACAGGATATGTACAAGGGTAGTGTGACAGTGGTGAGGTCTGCGGTGGGAGTGATGGATGCATTTAAGGTGGAGGTGGGATTACATCAAGGATCAGCTCTGAGCCCTTTCTTATTTGCAATGGTGATGGACAGGTTGACAGATGAGATCAGACAGGAATACGTTGATGTTTGCCAATGACATTGTGATTTATAGTGAGAGTAGGGAACAGGTAGATGAGACCCTGGAGAGGTGGAAATATGCTTTAGACAGGAGAGAAATGAAGGTCAGCAGGGCTAAGGCAGAATATATGTGTGCGAATGAGAGGAAGGATAGAGAAATGGTGAGGATGCAGAGATTAGAGTTGGCAAAGGTGGATAAGTTTAAATACTTGGGATCAACTATTCAGAGTAATGGTGAGTGTAGAAGAGAGGTGAAGAAGAGAGTACAGGCAGGGTGGAGTGGGATGAGAAAAGTGTCAGGAGTGATTTGTGACAGGCGAGTACCAGTAAGAGTGAAAGGGAAGGTCTACAAGAGGGTAGTGAGACCAGCTATGTTATATGGGTTGGAGACAGTGGCATTGATAAAAAGGCAGGAGGTAGAGCTGGGGGTGGCAGAGTTAAAGATGTTAAGATTTACACTGGGTGTGACGAGGATAGACAGGATTAGGAATAAGTATATTAGAGGGTCAGCTCAGTTTGGATGGTTTGGAGACAAAGCTAGATGGGTGAGATTGCAGTGGTTTGAGGAGGGATGCTCGGTATATTGGGAGAAGGATGCTAAGCTGCCAGGTAAGCAGAAAAGAGGAAGGATTAAGATAAGTTTTATGGATGTGGTGAGAGAGGGCATGCAGGTGGTTGGTGTGACAGAGCAAGATGCAGAGGACAGGAAGAAATGGAAACAAATGACCCACTGTGGTGACCTCTAATGGGTGTAGCAGAAATAAAAAGAAGAAGAAGAAGATGATGAAGGTAGAGAAGTTGTCCATATGGACCAATTTCAGGCTTAGCCCTGTGGAGATGCAAAAGAGTTGGCCAAATTGTTGAAGACAGCTGCACTGTTTTGTACAATGAGTCATCAGTTCGAACAGAACACCGCCATGCATGCAAGTAGTTCTAAGTACTAACTCTGTTAATATATTCCTTCTAACAGCACTACTTCTCTATAAGTAGTTACATTCCTATCTGTGACTCTCACCATGGAAGTATTACTAACTCTGCACTACTTTGCCTAAGTGATTCTCCCTACTTAATTTCCTAACTAATGTTATGTTCTTCCACATAGATAAATTCAACCGGGTCTACTTGATATGGTTGACAATTCACAATGTCGAAATTCATATCGCCGAGGCCATATGATCAACATTGAAATGTCGACCATACAAGTAGAACATAAAAAACAAAAAAACTTACCTTGACACTGCTAGCAGGGGGGGCTTTGCCCCTCTGCACCCGCATGGGAGGCTCCACCCCCACCCCCCCCTGGAACTTAAATATACCAACTCCAAGATTGCACTACAGTGCAGAAGTGGAAATCTTTCCATTCCACACTATAGGGAGATGCCGGTTCCCCATGGTCGACATTTCAAATGTCGATCATATGGTCTCGGCTATATGAATGTTGACATACTATATGAATGTCGACATTGTGAAATGTCGACCATTCGAAGGGGACCCATTCAATCATATATTTGTCTATATTCAAGTATTTAAAGTCTTGTTCTATTTGATACTATGTATATACTTTTGTTTTTACATTTTTTTATCCTGTAAATGTGTTAACACTCATTTTTTTTCAATTTTGTTTATAATTTCTATTACTTGTTGTGATCATTTGTATGTAAGCTTAGACTGGAGCTTTTCTCCCCCAGGCCTATGTTGAAAATGGGCATTGTCCCAGTAGGATCATCCCAGTAAACAAATGTAAAATAAATAAAATAAAAAAAATAAGTTGGCATCTCCCCACCCTTTGCAGGCTGGGGTTAGCTCCACCTGTATGTGGGAATTGGTATTGTAGGCAGTTGGCTTACCGCCATGTAATAAGATGGCTCAGTGTTGCAGTAGTTTGCATTGTCACCTCACAGCAAGAGATTCTCCTATTTGACTCTCAGCTGGGGTGACTTCTCTGCGGAGTCTGCATGTCCTACCTGCATTTGTTGGGTTTCCTCTGGGTGCTCTGGTTTCCCCCCATGTTACAAAGACATGCAAGTGGGGCATTTCTCCCTGGGCCTCCACTGAAAATTAGCTCATTCCAAGTTGGACTTTTACAGTTAACAAATATTAAATAGATAAATAAATATTTGCAATACCAGGTTTCCACAAGCAGGTAGGGCAGTTTGTACACAACACCAGCCCACTGATTCATATGGACTACTCAGATGCTTTGACATTTTCATTCAATGCTAAAGAAAAACATAAAGTCTTACTGCTAAGGAAACATGATTTCCATTTTGGAATCTGGAGTAAGGTTCCAGTATTCATCATCTGCGTACATCACTTGAGTAATCCCTGTGATGTTTATATCGAACCAGTCCGAGGGCTAGTAACATCAGATCATGACACTGATATTGAAAACAAATTGCATTTTTGTAAACGTAGACGCTGTATAGTTTTGCGTACTTCACATATATAAATAATGGCACTGCGGGGGTGAACGTTGATATATAAATAATGGAACTGTGGGGTGAACGTTGATATATAAATAATGGCACTGCGGGGGTGAACGTTGATATATAAATAATGGAACTGTGGGGTGAACGTTGATATATAAATAATGGCACTGCGGGGGTGAACCTTGATATATAAATAATGGCACTGTGGGGTGAACGTTGATATATAAATAATGGCACTGCGGGGGTGAACGTTGATATATAAATAATGGCACTGCAGGGGTGAACGTTGATATATAAATAATGGCACTGTGGGGGTGAACGTTGATATATAAATAATGGCACTGCGGGGGTGAACGTTGATATATAAATAATGGCACTGCGGGGGTGAACGTTGATATATAAATAATGGCACTGTGGGGTGAACGCGTTGATATATAAATAATGGCACCGCGGGGTGAACGTTGATATATAAATAATGGCACTGCGGGGGTGAACGTTGATATATAAATAATGGCACTGTGGGGTGAACGTTGATATATAAATAATGGCACTGTGGGGTGAACGTTGATATTTAAATAATGGCACTGTGGGGGTGAACGTTGATATATAAATAATGTAACTGTGGGGTGAACGTTGATATATAAATAATGGCACTGCGGGGGTGAACGTTGATATATAAATAATGGCACTGTGGGGTGAACATTGATATATAAATAATGGCACTGCGGGGGTGAACGTTGATATATAAATAATGGCACTGTGGGGTGAACGTTGATATATAAAAATGGCACTGCGGGGGTGAACGTTGATATATAAATAATGGAACTGTGGGGGTGAACGTTGATATATAAATAATGGAACTGTGGGGGTGAACGTTGATATATAAATAATGGCACTGCAGGGGTGAACGTTGATATATAAATAATGGCACTGTGGGGGTGAACGTTGATATATAAATAATGGCACTGCGGGGGTGAACGTTGATCCTATTTTTTTCCTGACTGTACAGGTTTGTTTTATGTCACATTATGTGATGTCTAATAAGGTATTCATTTGTTGAAAGCTGTAGTTTGTGTTTTCCCTTGCAGAGGGTTTTACTTTGTATGTTTCTCTTTTGTTGATTTTAATGAGTAGGGTTTTATTTTTAATTGAGATTCATCTGGTTTCTAGAGGACTGGGATACCAACTACTTCCTTCAGCACATGAACTATCCTACTATCTGATAAATAAGTACAACAGAACTCTCCAGACAAGGACACATAAACCTGGAAGAAACCAACACCATACCACAACCTGTGCAATAAGAGAAAAATCAAAATCATGAAATTAGATCACTGGGCAAATGAAAACTCACACCAAAACCAAGGCAAAGGCCCCCTACCTGGTTTCCTGTCTGGCACTTTGGATGCACAGAGTTGAGTTTCATGTCTGGTGACGGCAAATGCATGCAAAAATAATGCTTAAAATCCTCAGATTTGAAGGCAGACCTAAGCAATCCTATATTAGCAAACCTAAGCAATCCTATATATGCAAGATTTCTAATCTATCAAGGCTATCAATAACGGATATCTACTTACCTTCAACAGGATTGGCCTTTTTACCACTTTGGTTTTTTATTATTACTTTTCAAGTTGCATAAAAACATTGACTTAGCATTCGACAATTTAATATGCATGCAGCTTGGATAATATAGGAAGAGAAACATAACACAATGTAATATTAAACATAAAAGGAGATACCCATGTAATTTATTCAATGTGATGCTGAAGGCCACTCTATGGAAATATAAATTACTCCAGGCAGTTCCAAATGACCTAATATCCTCATACCTGATAATTTATCCTAAATATTTATTTAAGCTCATATTAGATTAAATGTTTATCAAGTACCCTAGAGAACTGCCCACATAACAGTCTCCCACTCAGTAACATCTCCAGATAAGGCTGACCTTGAACAATCTACCCCCATGAATGTGGATCCTGCAAAACCATCCCACCCCAGCCTTCCCTGTACCTTTCTTCTAATTACACTCCAAGAACTCTTCCAAAACCATAGCTGTATCAAGACATCGAATCGGAATATTTCCATCATTATCCCCTACTCTCTAGGTCATAGGTCACACTTGGCTAAAACATCACTTACATGTTACCCAACTTCACTGTCATAGGAAAGCCAAACATATTGTCCTCTCATTCTCCTAAAATACCTCCCTGTCCAGCACCACCTATATCCTTCCAAAGGCCCTAAGTTTTTGCAACTGATCAGAACCATTTCTTTTCTAAGTTTGCACATAGGTCATATGATTATGTTTAAAACACAGATACATACTTCACCTCAGACTTTTTCCAGCTTCCTTGAAATACCTTCCATGTTTTTCTGTCACTCAGTAATAAATATATCCTGTTAAACATATTGTCCTTAGTACAACTTTATGTTGTCTTACCATGGAGCTCCAATTTAGCCATTCATTTTTCAGCAGGTGATATATCCCTGGAGACTGGTTGTGAAGGTGTTTTCATAAAGCATTTTATTTGGATCTCTCACAAAAAATATATCTCAGTAATCTACCAAGAGTAGAAGTCAACAAATGAATGATCAAATGGACATAGAGGTAGTTGGAAGAAAAACTGCAGAATATTAAGGTTAGGATACCTTTCAGGGGAT
Source organism: Protopterus annectens (assembly GCF_019279795.1). Taxonomy (NCBI): domain Eukaryota; kingdom Metazoa; phylum Chordata; order Ceratodontiformes; family Protopteridae; genus Protopterus; species Protopterus annectens. The sequence goes on along the minus strand of NC_056746.1, from coordinate 1,336,711,391 downwards.
AAGCATGTAGTTAATGGTGCATCATGGATGGCATTGCTGAGTATGGAGTACTTCCTCTTCTTATCTCACATATAGTGAAGGGATTAAAGAACAATATCAACTTCCTTGCAAGTGACACTAAGATATGGCTATGATGGGGGATGGAGAAAGAAGCCTAGCAGAACTCTAGGGATAACGGGCAGGTGAATAGGTGACGGTATAAAGATAATGGTAATTCCATACAAAGGAATGGTGGTGCACCTGGAGAACTGTAGTCTAAAGGAGACGGCGACAGGAAGGCACACACGACAATGATTGCAAACAGAACAAACATTAACCCGGATGTGAGGAGATTCTGTTTCCTGATGACAGTGGTGAATGTGTAGAAAGGACAGCTGGTGCGGGTGGGGAACTGGATTGACAGATACACTCAAGAGACAGCATTAGAAAATGGAAAGCAGAGAAAGGTGAGTAGAGAAGGTGTGCCAACCGCAAGATCCTAATTCCAAACTTTGCATAGAATAAATAGTTATTTTGCCTTTTCTTGCCAGCAATAATTAGTATATATGCATACTTAAAATATGGTAACAAGAGTCAGCCATAACATATGGGACCACAGGAAGTCATACAATATGGAAGCCAAATGTATCCATAAAACATGGAAACCAGAGGGAGCCATGAAATATGGAAATCAGAGGTACCCATGAAACATGGAAACCAGAGGGAACCATAAAGCATCAAAACCAGAAGCAGCCATATAATATGGAAACCAGAGATAGACATAAAACATGGAAATCAGAGGTAGCCATAAAATATGGGAACCAGAGGTAGCCAAAAAATATGGAAACCAGGGGTAGCCATAAAACATGGAAACCAGAGGGAGTCATGTAATATGGAAACCACAGGTAGCCATAAAACATGGAAACTACAGGGAGCTATAAAACATGGAAGCCAGAGGTAACCATAAAACAATGAAACCAAAGGTAGTCATAAAACATGGAAACCGAGGTATCCATATAATATGGAAACCAGAGGTAGCCATAAAACATAGAAACTAGAAGTAGCCATATATATGATAAACCAGAAGTAGCCATAAAATATGGAAACAGAGGGAGTCATAAAATATGGAAACTAAAGGTAGCCATAAAACATGGAAACCAGAGGTAGCCACAAAACATGGAAACCAGAGGGAGCTATAAAACATGAAAACCAGAGGGAGCCATGAAATATGGAAACCAGAGATACCCGTAAAATATGGACACCAGAGGTAGCCATAAAACCAGAGATGGCTATGAAATATGGTAATCAGAGGTGGCCATAAAACATGGAAACCAGAGGTTGCCATATAATATGGAAATCAGAGGCAGCCATATAATATGGAAACCAGAGGCAGCCATATAATATGGAAACCAGAGGCAGCCATATAATATGGAAACCAGAGGCAGCCATATAATATGGAAACCAGAGGCAGCCATATAATATGGAAACCAGAGGCAGCCATATAAATATGGAAACCAGAGGCAGCCATACTACTCCTTTTGCAAACCACAATTGCACTTTCTATTTAAACAATTACCAGTCTCTGTCTGAACTCCTCTGAAGCCCATTCCCTTACAGCGACAATAGATTATATGCAATTTGCAGTATAAAGACATATCTCTCAAGTCCTTTGCAGTATACCTTCCTCCATAGTCATGTAGTTTATACACCTGAGTGCAGTTAACAAATTAAAAAATAGTGTTCATAAGGAGTTATCAATGACAAGGCAGACTGCACTACAAAATATCATAAAGAAACTTCTGAACTACATAATAACATACAACAACAATGCTGTCCTGCTTTAATACTTAAAAAACAAAGCAATTGTTTTTGAAAGTAACAAACAATATAAAAAATACTTTAAATGTTAGTACAGATCAAGTGAAGACAGCACTTGATATTTCTGATGATCTCCATGACATGGTAAGAGCCCTTTCAGCTGCTAGGCATTATGTGAGACAAACTAGAGCCCAGACATAGGTTGGCTTTATGATCGACCTGATGGTCATCTGGAAAAATCTGTGGATTATGATTGGAACATCCAAGAGGGTCAGGTATCATAGTAAAAATGTGATACTGGATACCAGGCCTAAAAGTCAAGCTACAGAAGGTTAAAAGTCAGTGCTGGGTCGCATAGAGTGGAAGGACTGGTGAAGGCATTCAGCAAGTTATTTTAATTCCACTGAAAAGTCTTAAACAGGGAAGCAAGGACATACAATCAACTGAGATGTGTGGGAGCAAGAGGTTGGATCAGGAAGAGAACTGGAAAAGGAAGATTTTGGGTAGGCTAAAGTCATGTAGCAGGAGGGCCCAAGAAGACAAAGAAAAGACAGGAGATGTAAGAAATGGGTGTGGTATCTGAGAGCAAGAAGTGCATTATTTTTTATTTTTTTATTTTACATTTGTTTACCGGGATAGTCCGACTGGACACAGGTCCATTTTCAGTGGAGGCCTGGGGAGAAAAGCTCCAAGTATCATTTACAAAACAGGTAAAGCAAAAAAGCTCCAAGTATCATTTACAAAATAGTTCAAGGAAGAAGTACAATGCAGGGTCTATGTTACACATAACATGAAAATATCAAGTATAAAGTCATGACACAAAGGAATAGGTAAAGGCAATATTTTTTGTTCAGACAGTAATTACAGTTGTCCATGTAAGTAAGATACAGCTAGCATAGGGATTGTTGTTGCTTTAAAAAGGTTGAGAATGTTAACTAATACAGTGAAGTTTATAGAGATTAGAAAGTTTGTTCCTTTAGAGGATGGTGGTTGCTAGTTTTGACAGAGAAGTTAGCAGATTATTAGTGTGGCTTACCCAGGGATGTAGCATGAACAGAGCCAATTGTTAGTTTAGTGGTTTTTAAGGTTGTGTTTGAATATTTTAGCCGAGGTAGTAGAGGTTATGTGGCCTGGTAGAGCATTCCAAGTTTGGTCAATTGTACAGGCAAACAGAGATTTACCTGCTTCATTTTTGTGTCTAATAACCTTTATTAGGTTCTGGTTACTGGATCTTAGCTCTCTGGAGCTGGTATATGGCTGAATTAGATGTTGGAGTGCTGGGGTTAAATCTGGTTGGCAAAAGAGTTTCTGTGCTGTTGAGATTTGATTGAATAGTAGTGCATGTGGCAGTTCAAGTCATTTGAGTTGCTTTAGGGATAAACAGTGATGGGACCTATGTGTGGATTCTATGGCAAACTTGGCAATCTTGTTATAACATGATTCATTAGATTAGCATTCGATCCAGGAGTGCTGCCCAGATGGTGATCATATGAGAAGAAATCCAAGAAATCTGCTAAAACCGGGGATCACTTCTGTGGTTCTGCTTGACAGGGGCACAGGAAAATAATTTTCTTGGGTGGCGAAAGCCAGGGTACATTTTTGGCTAGGCTTGTATAGGCCCTAGGGCCAATAGCCTAGTACCTACCTATGAACAACACTTAACCCCTCAGGCTAGACTACCCTGGCCCTTACAAACCTACATTACCCCTATGTTCCTAAACAAAGCAAATTCTCAGTGTAAATCTCCTCTTCTATCCGTTTGCCCTTACTGGCACTTCTATTCTCTCTACTTGCCCTCTGACAAGGTTTTCCCTCCTTTCCATCTCATACTGACTACCTTCTACATGCACCTCAACTTCAGTAAACCTTTTCTGGCTCCTTTGTATCACCTTGCAAATATGCAAACTGCACACCTGTACTCATCATTCTCTGCTTCCTGTTCACATCTTCCACACCTTCTATCTCTTACTTCTCCTACCAATAAAAGTAAAATTGCAATCTGACATTGTAAACCTCACTGTATATGCCAACTCATCTTGTATTAATATGTAATGATTATATTTTATTGCAGATTTTCTCTAATATAGCTGATTTTTGGTTATTGTAAGTACAAACTGTAACTTTAAATTTTAAATTTTTCTCTTTTATGAAATTACCTATTTTGTAAATGGAACATTTCTCCCTGAGCCCCCACTGAAAAGGGACTACTGCAGCCCAGTCCGACTACCCTGATCAACAAAAGCAACAAATAAACAAACAAATACAAAATAAGGAGAGGTCACAACACTGGAGCTGAAGTTGTCAGATGGGAAGTGATGAGCTGAAAGAAGAGGGGACTGAGCATAGCAGCAACTCAGATGGAGAAGAATTTATGCCAAGGGAAAGAGAAGTCTAAAAGAACTAAATTGGGCAGTGTACCCACAAAGTTACAAGTAGAAGCAAGATGTTCAAAGTGCTAGAAGTGTTCCACACGAGTGGGGCACTGGCGAGAAAACAAAGTGACAGAAGTAAAAGCATATTGCCTGCTCAGCTTGCTGAAAGTAAGGGAGCAATAAAATGTATAAGGAGTTTTGGCAGATAATTGTCTAAAGAGGCAGACAACAAATATATAATGATGGTTTTGGAAAGAGTTAATTTTAATATAAACAAAAGAGAGAGGGTGGGTAGTGAGAAGTGCACATAGTTAAATGTTGATAAATATCAATGCATGGAATTCTGGCAGTAAGCACACAATATTAAGGAAGAGGAATGAGACCATGATCTGCTAGTGAGCTGTTCCCTTTAGTCCAGAGTTTAATTCCCTCATCCTCCATTTCCCTGTTAGGTGACCCTGAACAAGTTACTTAACCAATCAGTATTCTGTGATAATTGGGAAATTGAGCTAGGCATGTCAGTGATCTCTTGGACTGCATGCTTAGCAACTACCTATGACCCTATGAATGTGCATAGCCAATGGCAACAGAGATAAGGACAAATTAAATGATGTCGGAAACTGTTAAAAAAAAAAACAGTCGGACAGGAGACTAGCAGGTTGAGATAAGACAATGAGTATAAAGAAGGAATAAAGAGAGAAAGAGAGAGAGTTTCGAGGTAACTAGAGTCTGGAAAGAAGGACAGAGAGTTTAACAGCAGAACAAAAGAAAGAAGACCAGAGCTCCAAGGAGAGAAGAATAGAAGTCTTAACTGTGACCCAACCAACCCAGGGTCAAACAAACAACATGAGCACAGAAGAAACTGACCAGGAGAAGGAGAGACTGCTGAACCATTTCTGGCATGTTCATCTGGGAAGGGCAGAGGTGTCCTGGTCTTTTGCTAGGCTGACATAGTCTGGAAAAAGATTTTTAAAGCACTGAGCATATGAGTTGGAGATGTGAGTTTGGCATGGACAAGGAGCATGTTAACATGATTATCGATCATTGCACATATGTGGAAGCCTGCAGATACTGTAGGGATAGTATAGCAGGCTCTTGCTTTGGCAGACCTACATGCCAGCTACTAGTGGGCAGTTAAACCTGAAACAGAAATTCATCTGATGACTGATTGACTGAAAACTGCACAATGGTCTTCTCTTACCTCTAGTGAGGTAATGAATAGCCTTGATGCATACTGGTGGAGCACGCTGTCATTAGGCAACCGCAGGGAAAAAGTGTTACAATCATAATTTTAGTGAGATCAGTGCTCTAGGACACAAAATATCTGTGAATACAGATCCCTTGATAGTGTGCCTGATTTTTTTAAACCTCCTAAGTTTTCAGCATTGCTTTCATTGATAAACTATGATATCATAGGTTCATAGGTTCGTACTAGGCTATCTGCCCTAGGGCATTTATAAGCCTAGCCAGAGTGTGTGTGGCTTTCACCACCCCATAGGATGAGAATACTACGCCCATTTAGGGTTTAGTTTATTGTGCCTCTGTCTAGTAGTGACACAGAGATGACCCCCGGGGTAAAACTACGATCTCCCATCCACTCATCAAGATTTCTCTTGAATAGAGTTAGTGAGGGGCTCTGCCTAACATGGATTGGGATTCTGTTCCAGAGTGAAGGGAGCCTGTGGGTTATGAATCTGTCCCTCCAGCACGTCCTATTTATTTCTGTGTTGAGGTTTAAGTCTCTTGCTCTAGCCTTCCCTACATGATATGGCCAGGTATAACATCTCAGGGAAAGGTGCAGAGAAGAACACAGACAAATAAAAACACTTATTCAAGGACAGTCATCTGGAAAATCCATTAATTCTGGGAGGATATGAAGCTGATATTAAAGCCAAAAGTAGAAATCCCATTTTAAATGTCTCATGAGCTTGGTGTCTCCTGTGACAAACATTCCATTGGATTGATTTATGTATCAAGTAATGGACACTCCTACAGAGCAAAAACTGCAATCAGCTTTAGTCTAAAACTACAGTCTTCATCTCAAAAAGATATGCATGAGCAGTAGCAGAAAACACCAGTGCAAAACATACTGAGGACAACTCACACATAATAACTTTGCACAAGCTTTCTAAGATGTGGAGTAGAAGCCTTAACATAATGGGTGGTATTTATTTCTCTCCTTCTATGTGGTTATTTTTTTTTCTCTTACATTAATTCTCATTAATCTCCACTTTAAGCTGTATGTCCCAAACTTGGCTGTCAACTATCTCCCTGCAGCTCTGCTCCCAGTGCTAAAAAGGGCAGTCAAAATAAGGACCTCTAAGAGTTTTCCTGGGCACGCTGATGGTCATAAGCTATTAGCCCAAACACAGCCTTGTTTTAGAGCTTGCCTGTCTCTCACTTAATGTCATTCAGGGTTTATGCTCACAAACTGGAGTAATTTCATGAGTGCACTTTTTGTTCATTTATTGAAAACATTGGATTAAATAGGTCACCGACTCGTATTCGGCATGATTTGGAAAGCTAGATGAAAGGTTCATTTGAACAAAATTTTAGCTCATACTCCAGGCCACTGGTGGAGGTTTATATCTCTTATTGGCAGGCACAAAGCTACAGCTCTCTACATGGGGGTGCTGGGGAAATTGCCCTTGTAATAAAAACACACACTTTTGTAATGATTTTAAAGGATTGATTGAATGTGAAGTTTTATATTTTTTAGTCAAGAGCATATTGAATCTAGACTAATTTAAACAGCCAACCAACCACCCGAACATCTTCCAGTGCATGAAGGCATGTTCATCTTAAGGATTAACTATAATGTAGATACAAACATTAGACAGTCAATATTTCGGGCCATCTGCTCAGCCACCAGCACAGAAACAATCTTACATGGCCCAGTAACTGCCACCTCCTGCTCTTTATGACTTGGAAATGGAATAATGAAAAGGTTGAAGGTCATTCACTGTGTTGATGATCTGCCATTTGTGGCAGGGTGTTTAACAGAACAACCTCACAAATGAGGAACAAGCAGCTCATTAACAAGTCGAACAAAGAGATACACGCGCATGGAACTGGGAAATTAATAGATACACGCGCATGGAACTGGGAAATTAATAGATACACGCGCATGGAACTGAGAAATTAATAGATACACGCGCATGGAACTGGGAAATTAATAGATACACGCGCATGGAACTGGGAAATTAATAGATACACGCGCATGGAACTGGGAAATTAATAGATACACGCGTATGGAACTGGGAAAATGGAACTGGGAAATTAATAGATACACGCGCATGGAACTGGGAAATTAATAGATACACGCGCATGGAACTGGGAAATTAATAGATACACGCGCATGGAACTGGGAAATTAATAGATACACGCGCATGGAACTGAGAAATTAATAGATACACGCGCATGGAACTGGGAAATTAATAGATACACGCGCATGGAACTGGGAAATTAATAGATACACGCGCATGGAACTGGGAAATTAATAGATACACGCGCATGGAACTGGGAAATTAATAGATACACGCTCATGGAACTGGGAAATTAATAGATACACGCTCATGGAACTGGGAAATTAATAGATACACGCATGGAACTGGGAAATTAATAGATACACGCTCATGGAACTGGGAAATTAATAGATACACGCTCATGGAACTGGGAAATTAATAGATACACGCGCATGGAACTGGGAAATTAATAGATACACGCATGGAACTGGGAAATTAATAGATACACGCATGGAACTGGGAAATTAATAGATACACGCGCATGGAACTGGGAAATTAATAGATACACGCGCATGGAACTGGGAAATTAATAGATACACGCGCATGGAACTGGGAAACTAATAGATACACGCGCATGGAACTGGGAAATTAATAGATACACGCGCATGGAACTGGGAAATTAATAGATACACGCATGGAACTGGGAAATTAATAGATACACGCGCATGGAACTGGGAAATTAATAGATACAGCATGGAACTGGGAAATTAATAGATACACGCGCATGGAACTGGGAAATTAATAGATACACGCCGCATGGAACTGGGAAATTAATAGATACACGCGCATGGAACTGGGAAATTAATAGATACACGCATGGAACTGGGAAATTAATAGATACACGCGCATGGAACTGGGAAATTAATAGATACACGCATGGAACTGGGAAATTAATAGATACACGCGCATGGAACTGGGAAATTAATAGATACACGCATGGAACTGGGAAATTAATAGATACACGCGCATGGAACTGGGAAATTAATAGATACAGCGCATGGAACTGGGAAATTAATAGATACACGCCGCATGGAACTGGGAAATTAATAGATACACGCGCATGGAACTGGGAAATTAATAGATACACGCATGGAACTGGGAAATTAATAGATACACGCATGGAACTGGGAAATTAATAGATACACGCATGGAACTGGGAAATTAATAGATACACGCGCATGGAACTGGGAAATTAATAGATACACGCATGGAACTGGGAAATTAATAGATACACGCGCATGGAACTGGGAAATTAATAGATACACGCATGGAACTGGGAAATTAATAGATACACGCCGCATGGAACTGGGAAATTAATAGATACACGCATGGAACTGGGAAATTAATAGATACACGCATGGAACTGGGAAATTAATAGATACACGCGCATGGAACTGGGAAATTAATAGATACACGCATGGAACTGGGAAATTAATAGATACACGCGCATGGAACTGGGAAATTAATAGATACACGCGCATGGAACTGGGAAATTAATAGATACACGCATGGAACTGGGAAATTAATAGATACACGCGCATGGAACTGGGAAATTAATAGATACACGCATGGAACTGGGAAATTAATAGATACACGCATGGAACTGGGAAATTAATAGATACACGCATGGAACTGGGAAATTAATAGATACACGCATGGAACTGGGAAATTAATAGATACACGCGCATGGAACTGGGAAATTAATAGATACACGCATGGAACTGGGAAATTAATAGATACACGCATGGAACTGGGAAATTAATAGATACACGCATGGAACTGGGAAATTAATAGATACACGCATGGAACTGGGAAATTAATAGATACACGCATGGAACTGGGAAATTAATAGATACACGCGCATGGAACTGGGAAATTAATAGATACACGAGCATGGAACTGGGAAATTAATAGATACACGCGCATGGAACTGGGAAATTAATAGATACACGCGCATGGAACTGGGAAATTAATAGATACACGCATGGAACTGGGAAATTAATAGATACACGCATGGAACTGGGAAATTAATAGATACACGCGCATGGAACTGGGAAATTAATAGATACACGCGTATGGAACTGGGAAATTAATAGATACACGCGTATGGAACTGGGAAATTAATAGATACACGCGCATGGAACTGGGAAATTAATAGATACACGCGCATGGAACTGGGAAATTAATAGATACACGCTCATGGAACTGGGAAATTAATAGATACACGCGCATGGAACTGGGAAATTAATAGATACACGCTCATGGAACTGGGAAATTAATAGATACACGCGCATGGAACTGGGAAATTAATAGATACACGCGCATGGAACTGGGAAATTAATAGATACACGCGCATGGAACTGGGAAATTAATAGATACACGCGCATGGAACTGGGAAATTAATAGATACACGCGCATGGAACTGGAAAATAAATAGATACACGCGCATGGAACTGGGAAATAAATAATTACACGCATGGAACTGGGAAATTAATAGATACACGCATGGAACTGGGAAATTAATAGATACACGCGCATGGAACTGGGAAATTAATAGATACACGCGCATGGAACTGGGAAATTAATAGATACACGCGCATGGAACTGGGAAATTAATAGATACACGCGCATGGAACTGGGAAATTAATAGATACACGCGCATGGAACTGGGAAATTAATAGATACACGCGCATGGAACTGGGAAATTAATAGATACACGCGCATGGAACTGGGAAATTAATAGATACACGCGCATGGAACTGGGAAATTAATAGATACACGCGTATGGAACTGGGAAATTAATAGATACACGCGCATGGAACTGGGAAATTAATAGATACACGCGTATGGAACTGGGAAATTAATAGATACACGCTCATGGAACTAGGAAAATGGAACTGGGAAATTAATAGATACACGCGCATGGAACTGGGAAAATGGAACTGGGAAATTAATAGATACACGCGTATGGAACTGGGAAATTAATAGATACACGCTCATGGAACTGGGAAAATGGAACTGGGAAATTAATTGATACACGCGTATGGAACTGGGAAATTAATAGATACACGCGTATGGAACTTTGAAATTAATAGATACACGCGTATGGAACTGGGAAATTAATAGATACACGCGCATGGAACTGGGAAATTAATAGATACACGCGTATGGAACTGGGAAATTAATAGATACACGCGCATGGAACTGGGAAATTAATAGATACACGCCAGTATGGAACTGGGAAATTAATAGATACACGCGCATGGAACTGGGAAATTAATAGATACACGCGTATGGAACTGGGAAATTAATAGATACACGCGCATGGAACTGGGAAATTAATAGATACACGCGTATGGAACTGGGAAATTAATAGATACACGCGCATGGAACTGGGAAATTAATAGATACACGCGCATGGAACTGGGAAATTAATAGATACACGCGTATGGAACTGGGAAATTAATAGATACACGCGCATGGAACTGGGAAATTAATAGATACACGCGCATGGAACTGGGAAATTAATAGATACACGCGCATGGAACTGGGAAATTAATAGATACACACGTATGGAACTGGGAAAATGGAACTGGGAAATTAATAGATACACGCGCATGGAACTGGGAAATTAATAGATACACGCGCATGGAACTGGGAAATTAATTGATACACGCGTATGGAACTGGGAAAATGGAACTGGGAAATTAATAGATACACGCGCATGGAACTGGGAAATTAATAGATACACGCGTATGGAACTGGGAAAATGGAACTGGGAAATTAATAGATACACGCGCATGGAACTGGGAAATTAATAGATACACGCATATGGAACTGGGAAAATGGAACTGGGAAATTAATAGATACACGCGCATGGAACTGGGAAATTAATAGATACACGCGTATGGAACTGGGAAATTAATAGATACACGCGTATGGAACTGGGAAATTAATATGGTTTGTGGACATAAATCACACTTGAATTATCAACCTTGTTTAACTCATCCAAGCCTGTAGCATCTTTTGGTGTACTTCCAGATAATACCTATAGGTCTTTAGGGTATCAGGACCTTTCTAGGGTCTGACATTTTAACTAAGTGACTTGCTAGCTTATAATAGGCAGAAATAGAAACAGATGGAATTTATTACTAAAATCAAACTAAGATTGTTAATCTAGGATGTCTCCCAGTAGAAAAGCATTGATTATATTATGCTTTTCAAGTTGATTTTTTCGGGAAATGCACTGGAATGCAAGGATGTGTCCAGCCTGTAAGAAGTGCAAAATTCCACACCACTTAAGTGTTAATGAGTTAATTAGATGCATGTCTCGTGAAGTGTCTTTTTTCCTCACCCTAAATTGCAAGCTAAAAAATGCTGAAGATCTTTCAGTTTGTTAAAATGGCTGGCTCATTCAAATGTTTATGAAATGTAACTTGAACAATACCAAGAAAACTATTATCATGATTCTAAAGTACACAGGAGTTTTGCAGAATAAAGTCTATCTTGTACACTGGTAACCTTTCACATTTTTCTGTTGGTTTCTGAATCCCAGCTGTTGCCTTTTCTAAATGCTTTGGATGCTGTATGATTCTCAGTTTATCTTTTTACCATATACTGTAATCCAGATTATGTCAAAAAAGGCTTAGCTGCAGTATATGCATAGACCCAAACCCTCAAAAACAAATAAAAAGTTCTGGAATGCAACCACTGGTCAGCAGAGAATCTGAGTTCGGTTCTGGGTTAAGCCTTGCTGATACTGTTAAAGCATAATGGCTAATAAAAGGTAAACTTATTCTCAAATGGCAAAAATATGCGAATTACAATCAGTACATGTGAACAAATTCTACTGATAACGTGAAAAAAATTGGGATGCTGTCTAAGAAATGGTTTCATGGGAAAACGTGCAGCACAAAAAGTATAATAAGTAATACAACTGGCTAGAAAACAAAACAAAGCTCAGGACCAAAACAAGTCTCAGGTGGACACACTTTCCCTCTATTATGGACTATTGTAAGATCTGCACAGGGCTACTTGCCAAGGTTAGCAGCATGCTGGTATGCACTGAACAGAACACCTGTGTCTTTACCATTAAAAAGATATTAGTCTGGTGCAAAGATATACTATGTCTGTCTAAGATGGCAAAATATAAAGGATGGCGAGTTCCATAGTATGTTTTGTTTTTGGAAGAAGTGTGTGTGGATGGATAATGTTTTGAATGATCTACTGCAGCATGTGATGAAAGGTGATGGAGTGTGACGGAGCATGATGGAGCATATCATGTTAGAGAACTAAAGGCATAGTCCAGGGGAGTAATAATGCATACATTTAGGAAAAAGATGTAAACAAATATGGTTTTCACTTTCATGACTATTCTTAGTGTCTTGATGGTTTCTTATGTAAGGAAGAAAGATTTGAAGGAAACAAGGAAAGAAAAAGTTAAAGAATTCTTTGAAAAGCACTGACCATCTACATTCCTTGAGTGAGGAAATGTCTGACATTACAATAATGTGGTAGATAGATCTAGATTGGAAAACTAAATCTTTAAAGTGATTGTAGTATTTTGCTCTAGACTTCAAGACTGCTGATTGTCAGAAACTGCATTCTGTATCTGGCATTGGAGAGGAGGGCGGAATTAAAACTTAAAAAAAAAATTTGGAACTTACTGGAGGAGCATTCAGATAAGGTTAACATGCAAATAAATTACAATGATTTTGAAGGAAATATTTTATGAGATCTGAAACTAGAGGAAAAGCTAAAAATGTATACCGTTCTAAAATGTCTGCAATAATTTCATACCAGGTCTAGAAACTGTAAGTACATATGTTTATCTAATAAATATGCATCTGAAATGATTTTCTCTCAAGACTGCTATCTTTTTCTCCCATTCTTCTTTGTTTCTTGAGTGTCTCACCTGTCACAAGACTGCACTATGGTTATTCATTTCTGTTTCTCTCATTCATCTTATCAGGGAGCTATCAAGTCTATAGAGATCTTTTTATCAAGGTGAGCTGTTTACCCATGTATGTGACACAGGTGTACCATAGGTCAGGGTCTATATTAGATCAGTGAACGCTTAAACAAGTGAACGCTGATTGATCGACCTTATTTTAGCGAATGTTCAAAATATCAAAGCAAAAGAAACCCAATTTTTTTTCCCAGGGAAAGAATTTGGTTGTCCGTTTCTGTTGCTTCGGTATTTTCAGTGCTGTGGTGGAAAGTTACGGGTTGGATTCAGGTAAGTGTGTGATTGTGTGGATGTGAGTGTTAGGGTGGGTTAGGTGAGTTAGAGTTAGGGCTCGGGTTAGGTATGCATGCGATTGTGTGGACATGAGGGTTAGGGTGGGTTTAGGTGAGTTAGGGTTAGGGAGCAGGTGAGGTGAGTGTGCGATAGTGACAGACCTTAGGGTTAGAGTTTGGGTTAAGGTAAGTGGATAGTTAGTGGTGTGTGTATAGTTTAGTGTAGGGTTAGGTGTCAGATTTTAGGTGTATGTGTGTGGATTTCTGCTGTTTGGTGTGCTTGTGTTGTGTGTGTGTGTTTTGGAACAGCGATTTTTTTCCTTAGGAAAAAAACACTGATCTGACAGTTCGAGATTGTAAGCTTTCGCTTACATAAGGTCGATCAATCAGCGTTCACTTTTTTAAGCATTCGCTGATCTAATATAGACCCCTTAGGTCAGAGCTGTAGGAGACATGCCATATGAGTCATCCTGTCATCTTTAAATTTCTAGTCTCCCACCAGGACACAAGTGCTCTTCAGCAATTACATTCTGCTTGCCGAGCACACTCAAGCAAATCTGCAGTCTGCGGCTACCACTCCACCCATACAATATAAGAAGGAATCAGTACTGCAAACTAAACAAGGATATACATTTTGAGCCTCAAGAGCAGGGTCAGTCCACCCAGGCATTCTACTTGTATGTTTTAGGAGAGTGAAGCTATTACATTAGCAGTATTTCTTAGTAGTTCTCAGCTTGCTAATAAAACTGACTGTTGTAGCCTTGTGTGTCCCCCTCACAAGTATAGTAATCCTAACTGTCCAATAGACAGTATGCATTTAATTCACATCCCTGTGACCAAATTAACCATCAAGCAGCCCTCTCAGTGCTTTCTGCCTTAGTTTGTATCACTTGGAGGCCCACCTGTTTATTTGCATCTCTATACATCCCCCTTCATTGCTAATGTATCGCCCTACTCTAATCTGTGCACAAACTGGTTACTAATCAGCAAGTCAATGTGAAGACACACTCCCAACCTTAATAAACTTTGCTGTCTCTTCTCTCCTTCACTTTATAGGTAGTTTGAATTATTACTTACCCTCTCTGAGGCCTTCACTGATTTCCACTGATTGCCTTTCTGGTTTCTTTGCATTCCAACTGGTTTACACCACTTGTGCTATCTCCCTCCCCGCAATAGAAAGTCTATATTAGAATCTTGCTGAGCATGGAGCCATCTTTAAATTTCTAGTCACCCACCAGGACACAAGTGCTCTTCGGCAATTACATTCTGCTTGCCGGTAAGCCATTAGACCTCAGGAATTTGTTTTAAAATTGTTCAGATTTGTACAGTAATGCTTACTTTTTTCTCTTGTCTTGGTTGGCTCTGCCTCGCTCTGTTCACCCTTGCTAACACTCGGGCTCTCTCCGCTCCCCTTCCCTGCCCCCTATTCCCTCACATCCCCACTACCTCTGCATTTATAGTAATCACAGCCACACCCACAGCTCACCCTCACATCACCTCCACCAATCACAGCTCCTCAAATCATATCACATTATACCACACCAACTTGCTCCACACAAAATATTCCCAACCACTCTCATTCCCACTAGGCATTATTTACATCACCCATACTACTTCCCCATCCACATATAGTGCAACCCTATATTTCCTATTCAGACCCTGTGCCTAGAAACAACTTAAACTTTATAACCATGACTATCACACAACTAAGTCTAGGCTGTCTTTTCATAATTCTTTACAACACCACAAGTTATCACTCTAGCAATATCCCTAAACTTAGTAGCACAACACTGCATTATGCACTCTCGTATACAGACACCACACATTATAATAATATCTGCCCACAGTTATACAAGAACTACATAACGGACCAATTCAGAACTAAACACATATGCTCTCATTCCTACTCCAAATAAACACAATACTTTCTCACACTCCTCACCAAAGTCCAACATCTGTATAACCATTTTAACTCCAGGCTCACCAAAAGTGGGGATATCCAACCCCACCCAGGCCCAAATCCATCCTGTCCAACACAAACTGCTCCAACACAAATGTCAGAACATAACACCCCCACTTTCTTCATCCCTGGGCAAATCAACAACAGCAGCAAAACCAACCATCATTTAATGCTAAATATTAATATTAGAAGTATCAAAAATAAAATACCTGAACTCCAGGCCACAATAGAACATTACTCCCCAGACATAGTTGCTTTAACAGAAACCTGGCTAAATAAAAACATAGCTAACTCAGAAGTTCTCTCTACTGGCTACAATATCATTAGACAAGACAGACCACTTCGTAAAGGGGGTGGAACTGCCTTACTGTACAAGTCCAACTTAACAGTCCATCAATTACCAAACTCCTACCCCTACCCCAATAATTGGGACATACTTATCTCACAACTTGAACTTCACCCTAAAAAGGTCATCACCACAACTGTGATCTATATTCCACCTGGTAATACACCTGCTAGCCTTGAAGACTTCTTATCCTGGTGTTCTTCCACATACTCACAAGAAACCTTTATTCTAGGGGATTTCAACCTAGATTGGTTCACCTGTATATCAGAACCACCAAGTAATCTAATACTCCATGGCTACCAGCAGCTAGTCCAAATTCCAACTAGATGTGATAAAAAAATCTCAAAGGGAATCCATCCTTGACTGGGTCCTAACTAACAACCCCACATTGTACCCTCACACAGGCAGTCTCCCAGACACCTTAAGTGACCACAACATAATATACTTTATACGTAGTAGAACAAGCATATGCAAAACCACTAACTATATATCCACTAGAAACACAAAAAAATTCTCTCCTGAGGTCCTCAACACTTTGTAACTGTGACTGGACCCCCCTAAAAACCCTCCCACTTGACTAGGCTGTAGCATATTTCAACAAAACATTTCTACAACACCTAGACACTGTTGCTCCATTGTGCAAAATCAGGGTTAGAACCTCTACAAACCCCAGTAAATCAGTAAAGAAACCAAACAAATTCGCAAGTCCAGAGATACTTCCTGGCTTTACTATCAAAAAAACAAAGAAACACAAAGCCTAACTAAGTACCAAGAACTGTGCAACCATGTAAAAAAATGCATTAGGCTGGACAAAAAATCTTACTACACAACATTACAAACTGAACACCAACACAACCCACAAAAATTTTGGAAAAATGTAAACCAGCTACTAAAATCCATCCAAAAGGCTACCCCCAAACCAACCACCCCTGACACTAAAGTTCCCATCGAAACACAATTCAACTCCCACTTTGTGAACTCAATTCTATCCTTAGTATCACAGGACAGTTCCTTCCTCACTATCCCCCCCAACACAAATAACACTAACACAAGCTTTACCCTCAAAACAGTTTCCACCACTTCAATCAAAATCATGCTCTCCAAATTAAAAACCTCATCAACAGCAGCCGACCTACTCCCCAGCTATTTCTTAAAACTCACAGTAGATGCTATTGCTATCCCAGTCTCTACTCTCATAAACAGATCAATTGTTGAAAACTATGTGCCCAAACTCTGGAAAATATCCTATGTTACACCCATACATAAAGGCAGGACCTCCACTGAACTTAATAACTACAGACCCATTGCTTTACTCTCCCCCCTGGCCAAAATCCTAGAAAAATGCATCCATACCCAGATGCTCAACTATCTCCTAGACAGCAACATCCTGTCACCTACTCAGCATGGTTTCAGACCTGCCCATAGTACCACTACAGCCCTCCTCTGCTTCACAGACACAGTAAACCATCTAAAAAATGAAGGCCTACAAGTGTCAACTTTTTTTTTGGATATGTCCAAAGCATTTGACACAGTCTCACACCAAATCCTGCTAAACAAACTAAACCAATATCATCTATCAAATTCCACTCTTACCTGGTTACAAAGCTACTTAACTGACAGGTACCAAGCTGTGAAATGGGAAAATTCTCTCTCTCCTCAGCTGCCCATAACTATAGGAGTCCCACAGGGTTCTGTCTTAGGACCACTACTATTCACAGTCTTCATAAATGACCTCCATACCGCCACATAGCATGCATCTATAATTCAGTATGCAGATGACACTACCTTAATCTGTGCTGCACAAAACATTCCCACCCTCCTGCAAATAACTCAACTAGCATTCTCTGACATTGAAAACTACCTTACCAAAGCCCAAGTTATCCTCAATCCAAAGAAAACTCAGCTTATGATTATAACCAGCTCTAACAAAAACACTTACAGTCAATTCACTGTCTACTCCACAAATGCTACTCCAATTGCTTCAGTGGCACCGGCTAAGCTATTGGGAATAACCATAGACTCCCACCTAAAATTTGATAGTCATCTCAACTTAACTATTAAAAAAGTACATGCCAAACTGGGGTCACTCTACCGTATCAAACCGTTTCTTACCAACAACACAAGATCAGCCATTGCTCACTCCCAACTTCTATACACCCTACGCTATGCATCTCCCATTCTGACTAATCTCAACAAAACTGAACTAAGCAAAATGGAAGCCTGCTATAACAGAATTGCCCGCTTTGCTGCAAATTGCTAATAGAGAACTCATCACTGTACTGCTTTGAGACAGCTCCACTGGCTTGAACTGCCCAACCTCCTAACCTACAATCAGCTCTGCCTCTGTCATTCTATCTATTACCTCCCCAATAAGTGTCCTGCCCTCAAAAACCTAGTACAACATCACTCGGCCAAAAGGCCTCTTAGATCATCAAGCAAACTACTACTAGAAGTCACCAACAGCTACAATAGCTTTGGAGATGCACTATATAGTAGTTCGGTGGCTAAAAAATGGAACTCTGTCCCTACTAGCATTCAAAACACATCACCCAAAGCCTTCTTTAAAGACCTCATCAGGCAACATCTCGAGCAAAGTTGGCAGTGCCATGATTGCTCCCCAGGCTAGTGAAAGCGGATAACATATACATACAAAATCTAGAGCACTTGATAATAGTTTTCAATCTTACTCACAAACACTGGCTAATCTACAATGTATGTACTGTACCTGTGTACTATGTATGTATTCTACCTATGTTACAGATTTCAACTGTACAGCACAAATCTATTAATTGCCTTTATTTTTAAAATTAATATTTTTTTGTTTGTTCTCTCCACTGTAACTGTTTATGTGTTGCATACCACTGTAAATGTCTCTTGTAATTTGTGGGTATACTGATCATGTCTAAATAACTAAATGTGTCTGTAATTTTTCTTTGTGGAGCTTTTCTACCTGGGCCTCTGCTGAAAAAGGGCCTTTTTGGCTTAGTCAGACACCCCCAGTTAACAAATGCAAAATACAATAAATAAATAAATAAAAATAATTTCCCCCTGCTCTGTTCACACCTCGTTTCTTTAATTGTCTGTGAACATTTCTTCCTTTAGCATATCAAACAGTAATTTTAATATACATAACAGTAAACAGGGAAAACGTCAACAACTTTGTTGTTTTAATATGGAAGGTGAAGGGGCAAGTTAGCATAACATTTATAACCACAGATAAATGGTTATATTAAAATGTTCTTTAGTAGGATTTTTATTTAAACTAGCAAAGAGCTTGGAACAGTTGCCAACTTTTAAAATGGATAACTGGTAAGCACGAATGTCCCTCTTCTCATCTGACTTCCTTCATTCCTGCCTTCTTATTCAGTTCTTTCTTGCACTGTCATTACTGACTCCTCCCATCTCTTCATTCCTCCCTTCTTATTCAGTTCTTTGTTGCACTGTCATTACTGACTCCCCCCATCTCTTCATTCCTCCCTTCTTATTCAGTTCTTTCTTCCACTGTCATTACTGACTCCTCCCATCTCTTCATTCCTACCGTCTTATTTAGTTCTTTCTTGCACTGTCATTACTGACTCCTCCCATCTCTTCATTCCTCCCTTCTTATTCAGTTCTTTCTTGTACTGTCATTACTGACTCCTCCCATCTCTTCATTCCTCCCTTCTTATTCAGTTCTTTGTTGCACTGTCATTACTGACTCCTCCCATCTGCTGCTTCCTTCCAAATGTTCTGTTTCTCCCTCTTCGTTCCGTCAGCAGAATGAGTCACTGAGGCAGAATGACGCTGTATCTCAAATTCTTTGCATAAAATGACAACTGATTAGCATATTCTCTCAACCAAAACATATTTCTGATGCTGCTTTATGCTACTGTTTGCACATTTAAAGACAACCAAGGCATCCTGCTTACTGCATATCTGGCAGTGTATGTTGCAATGCTATCAGAAATGAGCTGCCTGGTCTTCTGTTCCTTCAACAAAACTAATTATAGAATTCCTCATCAATATTCAATATGTTTGCAGCTGTGTTGTTTCATGTGATACATTAGACAGGAACTCTTGCAGAGTCAAAAAAGCATCTAGTGGATGTAGGGGAGATCATTTAAAAAGTTTTTAGTTAGAAGTTTAGAGCACAGAAGACTGTTTTAAAGCATTGTGTTAATGTCATAGCTTTCTTATAGTTTACTGATAAATAGGATGTAAAGCCAGAAGTAGTCGATGACAGATATCATTGATATTATTTATTTATTTATTTATTTATTTATTGTCATTTGTTAACCGAGTTGGTCCAACCAAGCCAGGGGCCCATTTTCAGTGGAGACCCAAGGAGAAAAGCTCCAGTTACAATCACAGTCATTCCAAAAAGAAGTTACATGTCAAAAAGGAATTTATACAGAATGTTTAAATGAGGAGTTACATCCAAATTTTAAAGAATAAGAAGTTGGAATTTACGGCATTACTCAGTGACTTTAAACTACGCATGCTTTTTTCTCTATGTAAACATACCACAGTTTTAAGACAAATGCAAGCTCTCTTGAAATATTTAACTATGATTTTTTGCATTAAAACTGCTAAAGTAGTATTCTTCTGAAAAGAATCCAAGATATATATTATACTAACGAAACTATAGCCGCTATTTACCACCCTTTTCTCCCATCCTGAGCTCTTTTACCCTTTGAAAGGAATGTTTATCAGAAAACAAAATGTCCAGAAGAGGAAATAGTGGGTGTAAGAACACCATTATTCAGAAATGCCTTTGTGTCACTGGCCCTTTGATGAGCTTGTTTGCTTACTCTGGTTCAGAAGTATGTTGAGCTGTTAAGAACTGCACATAAAAAGTTGCTTTACCTTTTGATAGACTGAGATTGTGATTGATACAATAAGGATGTCATAAAATATGTCGCAGGACCAATGAGGAGAGAAGTGTCTTTAACTTACCATGCAGTGAACAGACATGGGTCCTAATACTCTGATTCACTAAACAATCTGTGCATTCCACAACTCTAAGATAGCACACACTGAAGAGACACGTGTCCTAATACTCTGATTCACTGAACAATCTGTGCATTACACTGTGCTAAGATACCATGCAGTGAACAGACATGTGTCCTAATACTCTGATTCACTGAACAATCTGTCCATTACACTGTTCTAAGATATGCAGTGAACAGACACTTGTCCTAATACTCTGATTCATGGAACAATCTGTGCATTACACTGTTCTAAAATACCATGCAGTGAACAGACACGTGTCCGAATACTCTGATTCACTGAACAAAATGTGCATTACACTGTTCTAAGATACCACGCAGTGAACAGACATGTGTCCTAATACTCTGAGTCACTGAACAATCTGTGTATTACACTGTTCTAAGATACCACGCAGTGAACAGACATGTGTCCTAATACTCTGATTCACTGAAAAATCTGTGCATTACACTGTTCTAAGATACCATGCAATGAACAGACACGTGTCCTAATACTCTGATTCACTGAAAAATCTGTGCATTACACTGTTCTAAGATACAATGCAATGAACAGACATGTGTCCTAATACTCTGATTCACTGAACAATCTGTGCATTACACTGTTCTAAAATACCATGCAGTGAACAGACAAGTGTCCTAATACTCAGATTCACTGAACAATCTGTGCATTACACTGTTCTAAAATACCATGAAGTGAACAGACATGTGTCCTAATACTCAGATTCACTGAACAATCTGTGCATTACACTATTCTAACCATGCAGTGAACAGACACGTGTCCTAATACTCAGATTCACTGAACAATCTGTGCAGTACACTGTTCTAAGATAGCATGCACTGAACAGACATGTGTCCTAATACTCTGATTTACTGAACAATCTGTGCATTATACTGTTCTAAGATATGATGCAGTGAACAGACACATGTCCTAATATTCTGATTCACTGAACAATCTGTGCATTACACTATTCTAAGATACCATGCAGTGAACAGACATGTGTCCTAATACTCTGATTCACTGAAAAATCTGTGCATTACACTGTTCTAAAATACCATGCAGTGAAGAGACACGTGTCCTAATACTCTGATTCACTGAACAATCTGTGCATTACGCTGTTCTAAGATACCACGCAGTGAACAGATGTGTCCTAATACTCTGATTCACTGAACAATCAGTGCATTACACTGTTCTAAAATACCATGCAGTGAACAGACATGTGTCCTAATACTTTGATTCACTGAACAATCTGTGCATTACGCTGTTCTAAGATACCATGCAGTGAACAGACGTGTCCTAATACTCTGATTCACTGAACAATCAGTGCATTACACTGTTCTAAGATACCATGCAGTGAACAGACACGTATCCTAATACTATGATTCATTGAACAATCTGTGCATTACGCTGTTCTAAGATACCATGCAGTGAACAGACACGTGTCCTAGTACTCTGATTCACTGAACAATCTGTGCATTACACTGTTCTAAGACACAATGCAGTGAACAGACACGTGTCCTAATAGTCTGATTCACTGAACAATTCAGTGCATTATACTGCCCTAAGATACCATGCGGTGAACAGACACGTGTCCTAATAGTCTGAATCACTGAAAAATCTGTGCATTACACTGTTCTAAGATACCATGCAGTGAACAGACATGTGTCCTAATACTCTGATTCACTGTACAATCTGTGCATTACTCTGTTCTAAGATACCACGCAGTGAACAGACGTGTCCTAATACTCTGATTCACTGAACAATCAGTGCATTACACTGTTCTAAAATACCATGCAGTGAACAGACACGTGTCCTAATACTCTGATTCACTGAACAATCTGTGCATTACTCTGTTCTAAGATACCATGCAGTGAAAAGACACGTGTCCTAATACTCTGATTCACTGAAAAATCAGTGCATTACACTGTTCTAAGATACCATGCAGTGAACAGACACGTGTCCTAATATTATGATTCACTGAACAATCTGTGCATTACGCTGTTCTAAGATACCATGCAGTGAACAGACACGTGTCCTAGTACTCTGATTCACTGAACAATCTGTGCATTACACTGTTCTAAGATACAATGCAGTGAACAGACATGTGTCCTAATAGTCTGACTCACTGAACAATTCAGTGCATTACACTGTCCTAAGATACCATGCAGTGAACAGACACGTGTCCTAATACTCTGAATCACTGAACAATCTGTGCATTACACTGTTCTAAGATACCATGCAGTGAACAGACAGGTGTCCTATTACTCAGAATCACTGAACAATCTGTGCATTACACTGTTCTAAAATACCATGCAGTGAACAGACACGTGTCCTAATACTCTGACTCACTGAACAATTTTTGCATTACACTGTTCTAAAATACCATGCAGTGAACACACACATATCCTAATACTCTGGTTCACTGAACAATCTGAGCATTACACTGTCCTAAGATACCATGCAGTGAACAGAAACATGTTCTAATACTCTGATTCACTGAACAATCTGAGCATTACACTGTTTTAAGATACCATGCAGTGAACAGACACATGTCCTAATACTCTGATTCACTGAACAATCTGTGAATTACACTGTTGTAAGATACCATGCAGTGAACAGACATGTGTCCTATTACTCTGATTCACTAAACATTCTGTGCATTACACTGTTCTAAAATACCATGCAGTGAACAGACACATGTCCTAATACTCTGATTCACTGAACAATCTGTGCATTACACTGTACTAAAATACCATGCAGTGGAAAGACATGTGTCCTAATACTGTGATTCACTGAACAATCTGTGGATTATACTGTTCCAAGATACCATGCAGTGAACAGACACGTGTCCTAATACTTTGATTCACTGAACAATCAGCGCATTACACTGTTCTAAGATATCATGCAGTGAACAGACATGTGTCCTAATACTCTGATTCACTGAACAATCAGTGAATTACACTGTTCTAAGATACGACGCAGTGAATAGACACGTTTCCTAATACTCGGATTCACTGAACAATCTGTGCATTACACTGTTCTGATACCATGCAGTGAACAGACACATGTTCTAATGCTCTGATTCACTAAACAATTAGTGCAGTACACTGTTCTAAGATACAATGCAGTGAACAGACATGTGTCTTAATACTTTGATTCACTGAGCAATCTGTGCATTACACTGTTCAAAAATACCATGCAGTGAACAGACACGTGTCCTAATACTCTGATTCACTGAACAATCAGTAAATTACACTGTTCTAAGATACCACGCTGTGAACAGACACGTGTCCTAATACTTGGATTAACTAAACAATCTGTGCATTACATTGTTCTAAGATACCATGCAGTGAACAGACACATGTCCTAGTACTCGGATTCACTGAACAATCTGTGCATTACACAGTTCTAAGATACCATGCAGTGAACAGATGTGTGTCTTAATACTCTGATTCACTGAGCAATCTGTGCATTACACTGTTCTAAGATACCACGCTGTGAACAGACATGTGTCCTAATACTCTGATTTAATAAACAATCTGTGCATTACATTGTTCTAAGATACCATGCAGTGAACAGACACATGTCCTAGTACTCGGATTCACTCAACAATCTGTGCAGTACACTGTTCTAAGATACCATGCAGTGAACAGACATGTCCTAATACTCTGATTCCCTGAACAACCTGTGCATTGCACTGTTCTAAGATACCATGCAGTGAACAGACACTTTTCCTACTTCTCTGATTCACTGAAAAATCTGTGCATTATACTGTTCTAAGATACCATACAGTGAACAGACACATACCCTAATACTCTGATTCACTGAACAATCTGTGCATTACACTGTTCTAAGATACCATGCAGTGAACAGACACTTGTCCTATTACTCTGATTCACTGAACAATCTGTGCATTATAATATTCTAAGATAGCATGCAGTGAACAGACACGTATCCTAATACTCTGATTCACTGAACAATCTGTGCATTACACTGTTCTAAGATACCATGAGAGTCCCCAGACTCTGGAATAGATTGCCCATACATGTCAAGCACAGTGCCTCTTTGGCCGTCTTCAAAAGGAACCCTGACGATTGGATGGGAGAAAGGAAATTCACCTTGGGGATCACGTCTGTTGCCCTGTTAGACAGTCGTCCAGGGAAGTAAATAGTGTGGGAAGAAATAGCCAGGAAATTGTTATGGCTAGGCTTGTATAGGCCATAGGGCTGATAGCCTAGTACCAACCTATGAAACTATGAACCATGCAGTGAACAGACACATGTCCTAATACTCTGATTCACTGAAGAATCTGTGCATCACACTATTCTAAGATAGCATGCAGTGAACAGACACATGTCCTAATACTCTGATTCACTGAACTATCTGTGCATTACACTGTTCTAAGACAGCATGCAGTGAAAAGACACGTGTCCTTATACTATGATTCACTGAACAATCTGTGCATTACACTATTCTAAGATAGCATGCGGTGAACAAACACATATCCTTATACTATGATTCACTGAGCAATCTGTGCATTACACTGTTCTAAGATACCATGCAGTGAGCAGACATGTGTCCTAATACTCTGATTCACTGAACAATCTGTACATTACACTGTTCTAAGATAGCATGCAGTGACAGACACATGACCGAATAATCTGATTCACTGAACAATCTGTGCATTACACTGTTCTAAAATACCATGCAGTGAAGAGATACGTGTCCTAATACTCTGATTCACTGAACAAACTGTGCATTACACTGTTCTAAGATAGCATGCAGTGAACAGACACGTGTCCTAATACTCTAATTCATTGAACAATCTGTGCATTACACTGTTCTAAGATATCATGCAGTGAACAGACACATGTCATAATATTCTGATTCACTGAACAATCTGTGAATTACGCTGTTCTAAGATATGATGCAGTGAACAGACATGTGTGCTAATACTCTGATTCACTGGACAATCTGTGCATTACACTGTTCTAAGATACCATGCAGTGAACAGACATGTGTCCTAATACTCTGATTCACTGAACAATCTGTGCATTACACTGTTCTAAGATATCATGCAGTGAACAGACATGTGTCCTAATACTCTGATTCACTGAACAATCAGTGCATTCCACTGTTCTAAGATACCATGCAGTGAACAGACACGTGTCCTAATACTCTGATTCACTGAACAATCAGTGAATTACACTGTTCTAAGATATGATGCAGTGAACAGACATGTGTCCTAATACTCTGATTCACAAAACAATCTGTGCATTACAATGTTCTAAAATACCATGCAGTGAACAGACACATGTCCTAATACTTGGATTCACTGAACAATCTGTGCATTATACTGTTCTATGATACCATGCAGTGAACAGCCACATGTCCTAATACTCTGATTCAATGAACAATCTGTGCAGTACACTGTTCTAAGATTCCATGCAGTGAACAGACATGTGTCCTAATACTCTGATTCCATGAACAATCTGTGCAGTACATTGTTCTAAGATATCATGCAGTGAACAGACACATGTCCTAATACTCTGATTCACTGAACAATCTGTGCATTACACTGTTCTAGGATATGATGCAGTGAGCAGACACGTTTCCTAATACTCTGATTCACTGAACAATCTGTGCATTACACTATTCTAAGATACCATGCAGTGAAAAGACACGTGTCCTAATACTCTGATTCACTGAACAATCTGTGCATTACATTATTCTAAGATATCATGCAGTGAACAGACATGTGTCCTAATACTCTGATTCACTGAACAATCAGTGCATTACACTGTTCTAACATACCATGCAGTGAACAGACACGTGTCCTAATACTCTGATTCACTGAACAATCAGTGCATTACACTGTTCTAAGATACCATGCAGTGAACAGACACGTGTCCTAATACTCTGATTCACTAAACAATCTGTGCAGTACACTCTTCTAAGATTCCATGCAGTGAACAGACATTTGTCTTAATACTCTGATTCATTGAGCAGTCTGTGCATTACACTGTTCAAAGATACCATGCAGTGAATAGACAAATGTCCTAATACTCTGATTCACTGAACAATCTGTGCAGTACACTGTTCTAAGATACCATGCAGTGAACAGACCTGTGTCCTAATACTCTGATTCCGTGAACAATCTGTGCATTACACTGTTCTATGATACCATGCAGTGAACAGACACGTGTCCTAACACTCTGATTCACTGAACAATCTGTGCATTACACTGTTCTAAGATACCATACAGTGAACAGACATGTGTCCTAATACTCTGATTCACTGAACAATCTTTGCATTACACTGGTTTTAAATACCATGCAGTGAACAGACACATATCCTAATACTCTGATTCACTGAACAATCTGTGCATTACACTGTTCTAAGATACCATGAGACTCCCCAAACTCTGGAATAGATTGCCCATACATGTCAAGCAGAGTACCTCTTTGGTCCTCTTCTAAAGGAACCTTGATGATTGGATGGGAGAAAGGAAATTCACCCCGAGGATCACATCAGTCGCCCTGCTAGCCAGTGGTCCAGGGAAGTAAATAGTGCAGGAAGAAATAGCCAGGGATTTGTTATGGCTAGGCTTGTATAGGCCCTAGGTCTAATAGCCTAGTACTAACCTATGAACCTATGAACCATGCAGTGAACAGACACATGTCCTAATACTCTGATTCACTGAAGAATCTGTGCATTACACTATTCTAAGATAGCATGCAGTGAACAGACACGTGTCCTAATACTCTGATTCACTGAACAATCTGTGCGTTACACTGTTCTAAGACAGCATGCAGTGAAAAGACACGTGTCCTTATACTATGATTCACTGAATAATCTGTGCATTTCACTATTCTAAGACAACATGCAGTGAACAGACCCATGTCCTTATACTCTGATTCACTGAGCAATCTGTGCATTACACTGTTCTAAGATATCATGCAGGGACAGACACATGTCCTAATACTCTGATTCACCGAACAATCTGTGCATTACACTGTTCTAAGATATCATGCAGTGAACAGTCACGTGTCTTAATACTCTGATTCACTGAACAATATGTGTATTACAGTTTTCTATTATACCATGCAGTGACCAGACACGTATCCTAATACTCTGATTCACTGAACAATCTGTGCATTACACTATTCTAAGATAGCATGCAGTGACCAGACATGTGTCCTAATACTCTGATTCACTGAACAATCTGCGCATTACACTATTCTAAGATAGCATGCAGTGAACAGACACATGTCCTAATACTCTGATTCACTGAACAATCTGTGCATTACACTATTCTAAGATAGCATGCAGTGACCAGACACGTGTCCTAATACTCTGATTCACTGAACAATCTGTGCATTACACTGTTCTAAGATAGCATGCAGTGAACAGACACATGTCCTAATACTTTGATTCACTGAACAATCTGCGCATTACACTATTCTAAGATAGCATGCAGTGAACAGACGCATGTCCTATTACTTTGATTCAGTAAACAGTCTGCGCATTACACTATTCTAAGATAGCATGCAGTGAACAGACACGTGTCCTAATACTCTGATTCACTGAACAATCTGTGCATTACACTGTTCTAAGATACCAGGCAGTGAACAGACAACTTTCCTAATACTCTGATTCACTTAACAATCTGCGCATTACACTATTCTAAGATAGCATGCAGTGAACAGACATGTGTCCTAATACTCTGATTAACTGAGCAATCTGTGCCTTACAGCTTTCTAAGATACCATGCAGTGAACAGACACATGTCCTAATACTCTGATTCACTGAACAATCTGTGCATTACACTGTTCTAAAATACCACGCAGTGAAAAGACACGTGTCCTAATACTCTGATTCACTGAACAATCTGTGCATTACTCTGTTCTAAGATACCATGCAGTGAACAGACACATGTCCTAATACTCTGATTCACTGAACAATCTGCGCATTACACTGTTCTTAGATAGCATGCAGTGAACAGACACGTGTCCTAATACTCTGATTCACTGAACATACTATGCATTACACTGTTCTAAGAAAGGGCATTTACCAGACGTCTCATGTTTACATTGCCTTTCCACTTGTACCAGCCTTGGACTTTAAGTTAGCTGCAAAGTCCTTGGTAACAGATAGGTAAGATGTGACTCTTAGCAGAGGACTGAGGAATGGAAGAAGAGATAGAAATGGGCTTATGTCTACTGATGCAACCAAAGGATATATAGTGCAGCATGTTATATAATAAAAACAAATAGCTCACCATAAATGCACATAGTGATGTAAATTTTATATTAGTTTTGATTCTGTGACTTAGAAAAAAATCAATATACTAGATACTGAAACTGTATTCATAACAAATACATACAAAATAGTCATCACACAGCTCACATGACAATAGTGTGCATCATGCTGGATGACAATCTAACCAGAGCACACGGTGGTCTTCCAGCTGCAGGTGTGGGTGAACTACCCCAAGAACCCCAGCTGTCTGAAGAGGACATCTCACAGGCATCAGAGGAGGAGCAGGAGGACACAGGGAGCAGAAGACACAGGTGTAGGTAATGGAGAATATGACAAGTGCAGGCCCAGGCAACACAGTGGCATCTGACCCAAATATTTGAGTCAAGACAAGCCACATATACATGAGTGCACAGACTGAGCACTGGTGTTCAGGTGTTGCACCATCACAGCGACATAGACTGCATCTAATGGCAGGTAGCCACTAGATGTCCACACTGAGCATCAGACATAACATAATCATAACATATTCCAACAGGAACATACGCAAATGTGTCAAAACACTGATCATCAACTCAGGGCACAACTGACACAGGTATGTGTACACACTCAGACTGTTGTGCCACTGTATGCTAAATAAAAAGGGATACACATCAGTGCTGCACATACATACCTCTACAATATAATAAAATGTGAAAAAAAAGAGAAATCACGAAGGACATAATGCAGACATTTTAATATCAGAAGACACACATATCACAGTAAAAAGTGGTATTTCAATAATATGAGCCAGCTATATGTACTATACTGTTGGACACACTCTAACACAAGGCTAGGGTAATCTCCCTGATATCTCGCACCACAGTTCTCTCTTCCCCAATCATTTACAAACAGATATTGCACTGGTTGCTCCACAGAGAACATGGGTGGGGTTACAGCACCATGTTAATATGAAGGAAGATGACTGCAAGTTGAAGGCCTTGGGACTGCTGGAACCTCAGCAAATATGCCAGCAGCTGAAGTCTATGCAGGTTGGACCACAGATAATGATTCTCAATGGCCAGTAGTGGTTTTGCAGATAGGTGGCCTGCCTCTCCCAGATTGCAATCTGCTAAGCACAGTTATGGAACATAGAATCCTGCTGGTCGTATGACACTGCTGAAGTACCATAGAGGCCAAGATTTCTACCGACCATGTCACAGCTAGCAGACTCTTATTTGGAGCAGCCAATGCAGCCATAATCTCAACGTGTTTGCAGTCTTGTCCTTCATGTATGACACATAGCCAGTGTGCCACATGATCTTTGGCACAGGTGAGTGCACAGATCTGTGAACGATGCCATTGCTGTGACCCTTCCTTTGCCTGCAGCAAAAGGTGGCTGTTCCCCCTGACACCTGGCCATGCTCACCTATGAGTACTAAGATGACCTGTTCCTGCTTGTTGTGTGAAACTGCCAGCAGCAGTGCTCTCAGCTGTGGTGTGTTGGTCAATGCCCTCACCCTGTGGTAACATCCTCTGTATGGCTAGACAAGTGGACCTCCACATCTGAGGCTACATCTGCTGCAACATCACTATCAATCTCATGGATGGACTCTCCAAACACCTTGTGGCGGAGGCCAAAGTAACATGCTGAGACACATCTTGAACAACATCATGGTCACTGGTTGGGCTACTGGATGATGCAGAAAGGTGTGATACAAGATGCAAAGACACAGATTAGGACAATGTGCCTACATCATGTGATGGACATCATCAAAGACATACGATATGTATATATATATATATATATATATATATATATATATATATATATATATATATATATATCAATGCAATATTACAAGTAATAATGACTTTGCATGCAGTCTGCTGTATGCATGTTTCATAAATGTGTCTACATGGCCAACATACATGACATATGTGATGAATAAAGAAAAGACACACCTGACAAAAACATACAGGATGTGTGACAGACACATACCACTTGTATGTGCACTTGAGGATGTTGATGCAGACTAACCTAGGAATGGTAAGAAGGACACAGTATTAATGGAGGTCAGCTACAGGATTAACAACAAGGACAGGTATGAAACATAGTTAATAGCAAACCACTGACCACTGACAGACACCTGCTGTGGAGAGTTTGTGGGCTGCACTGTGGATCCTGCAGTGGGAAGTAAAGAGAAAGACAGCACAGTCATGTGTTTATCAACAAAAAATACTAACAGCATCACATATACAATATAGTAATGTGGGCTGCAAACAGTAGCATAGCTGGGGGGAAGGGCAGTCCACCCTGGGTGGCACTTGTCACATTATTACATTTAATTTAAAAAATACTGTTTGTTTTTAAGGCCAGTCATCTTTAAGAACAGTCATAGCTGTGCATTTGTTGTTGCACAGGACCACCCATGCAACAGTCTGAATTCTCTACCCCTACCACAACTTGAGAATGTCTGTAATATTTAACTTGGCTCATACTTTTGGTCTGTTCCTCTTTAAATTTGTGGTTTTCTGGCAAATCAGTGAGGACTGAATTCACTAAATAATGACAGTCATTTACGTTTCAGTCTTCCTATCTTTCAGGAAACACGTGGTAGCACAAAACATTTTATTCTATCAACTTTCTAAGATTATGCAGGCAATGTTTAAAATGTGTCCCCTGTTTTGCCCCATTGTGCCCCCCATAAATTTAGGCTTTTTCCAGATTTTTTGTGCTGCAAAGTTGAGACATATACTTGATTTTCAAGTGCATTTTACAAGGAACTGAAAGCTTCAGGGGAAGAGTTTAGTGCTGCTTATGCCAAGTCTGTTTGCAACGTGCAACTGTTGTTTAGCAAATTATATCAGTATGCCAAAGTTTTTAAAACCATTGTTAGTAGCACAACATGTATTATACTTGCTTTTGATGCAGAAGGTTGTGGGTTCTACTCCCATGGTTATACATGGATTTCTGATACTGTACTGTATTGTACTTCAAAGGGGGTGGATGCTGCAGTCCTGAGAATGTCCTTCTCTGGAGGAGATACCTAGTAACTGTGAAACTGTTATCAATTTGCTATCCATTCCCTGTTGCAATATTACCATCTTACAGTACCTGTTTAAATGTAACATAGGCAATTTATTCTTCAAGGGCAACAGGCACTTTATTTATAGATGAAACAATGAAATATAATGTTTGCTAGCAGTAACCTCTTCATTAGTTACAGATCTCTTTAATGTGGAATTATTTAGATGACTTTTACTTCTGCAGATATTGTACATATTTACTGATATTAGTGGATTGTAATGACAGAAGTTTGCACAGACTTTTATGATGGAAATGTTCTGAATTGTGCAGTTTTGTCATTATTGGTTCATACATTTTGTTTCATTACTTACTGGAAAAATGTTCAAAACAATAAATTTAAAATGCACTCTAACAAGTGTGCTGTATTTTACAAGGAATATAATTTAATACAATCAGCAAGATGACTCAAAGAACACATGTATGTTTGTGTGGTCCTAAATATGTGTGCAAGGGGCCTATGATTTGAAAACAGCCCAAAGGCAAACTTTATCCACCTCTGGCCAGATGCATTTTCTTTTGAATGTTGGTTTCAATGCTTTTTCATTGAATGTGAGTTTCAAGGGCAGAAAATTTTAATGCTAAGTCTGTTTTCATTGTGAGACTGTATTGCTTTGTTTAGCAGATGTCTATCAGTGTTTGTGCTATAAATTTTAAAATAAATGTTTTAAATTAAATCCAAATAATAACTGTAGAAGTAATACATAAAAATATGCAAATTACAGTGTTTATTGTATATGGGGAGAAATAGCCAGTTAATGGAACACTGAAATGGCTGTAGGGGGAGGGATGTGTATGGGAGGCCCCATTTCAACATGAGTTTGTGAGGGCAGAGGGGTGGCAAACTCAAAAATGGCCCTGGGTGGCACAAACTCTAGCTATGCCACTGACTGCAAATACTCATGTGATGGACATTGCAACTATACACCAAATGGGCCTGTACTAATAAATACTGACAAAAATGTCAAGTATCACATATGCTACACATTGTTAAAAGCTATGACAGTTTTGTGTAACATACCTGGTCTGTCTGCACTTTAAAATGCATGGTTTGTCCCTCCACTGGACATACCTGTAGTAATGGTAGGGAAGTAACAAAATGACAATAAACAGCAGTGCCACAAAATGAGGCTGAAGCAATAACAAGTTAGTCACAGTAAGAGTATGAACACACTCAATTGCTGATCCCTGGTTTAGTCCTGAATAGATGGACCTGTGAATATTAATGCAAACAGCAGTACAAATGTTGTTTACACTGCTCTAGCTGTAACTCAGTTGTATCAAAACATGTCATTAGACTTACATTCATCATCCTCACCCTGTGGAGATGTGACTCATACCTCTCAACTGTACAGATTTTTGCAAAATGTCCTGATTTTTGCCCCATATTTTGGTTCATTTTTCATAAAATTGTGGCAAATGGTAAATCTTTAAAAGTTGAAGTTAGAAAATAATGACTGACATTTAAGTTTGAAACTTAAATTCATGCTAATGCAAAACCTGTTATCTATCAACTTTCTAAGTTTGTAAGAGCAATATTTAAAAATGTAACCTATTTTTGGGCCTTTATCCCACTTTTATACATGGCTTTGTCCAGATTTCTTTTACTAAGAGGTTGAGAGGTATGATGTGTGCCTCGTTCAGCTCTGCTCTGTAAGTCAAAACCAGCAATACGTGAATATGCATGCTACAGCAATATGGATTGATTGTCTCTATACCCAGCCATGCAATGGAAAGAAAGACATACATATTCGTCCTTGAACTCCAGCTTCAATCCCACCACTAGGAATGTGTTGCACCCCTCTTGCTTTATGAAATGAGCCAGAAATATTGTGATGTCATTGGGGGGATCAGTGGTAGTCCACCAACAGTGGCACCCCTCAATCACTCATAATTTGTCATTCTATTAGCTGCATGAAGGATCATGTCTGAGCAGTATAATCTACAGGCTTCTCAGGATTGGTTGTGCCCTCTGACTGCACAGGTCATGTTGGTGAAGTCCATCCAGATTTCATTTCTCCAAACAGTGTTCCATGTTGGTGGAGAGCCTCAATTATGATGTCACTTTCCAGGGGGGGGGGCGTTGTCACCTCTAGGATGGTTGACCATCTGAAAGACAGTGATACGTGCATGATAAAATTCATGTTTCAGCCCATTTATGCATTTCATTCTGTGAAGAACATATGTTAACATAAATAGTATGCATTCTGGTGCAATGAAAATGTCTGTATGGCACTGTGTATGATTGAATGCCTATGAACATATCCGTAATCCATAACATTCCATTAGCAACAACTATTTAACCATAGGGCAGTAAATCTTGCAAAATCCTGTTATATGTCTGAGCAAATCTTTGGTTAATATTGTATACTTTGTAAAAATGCTATGAAGGTTTGTTTTCTCATGAATATTAAAGTCAATAGTAGAACAACATCATCCTCAAAATTTTGAGGGACTAGAATGGGCAGACTAGCAGTTGAAATGCACCGCAGGGAAAATGTATGTCTTTTCCTAGTGATGTGAACATTTGCAAGAAATATCACAGTCTTCACATATACCTTGCTGTGTCCATTATGTACAGGAACTTGTATGGTTCTGCTCAGAGAAGCTGTATGCTATATGACACAGTCACACTGCCTGAGGAATGTATGCTTTCCATTACTGTAATAATTCTGAACAGTGACAACATGAATGTAATGTTTAGCTACATGAGCAGCATATGTTCATACTTTGCAATCATAAGCCAAGATCATATCATGACATTAAGTCATTTCACTTCATGCAAAACATGTTTTTTCAGTTAAGATGTGTTAGGCAGGCAGGCAGTTCTCAAGATTTGAGTCTGGATCTAGATTGTGGCTGCAGGTTTAAATCTCATTTCCTCCAATTTGTGTTCAACTATGTTATCATCTAAATTCAAAAATGTCAACTGTGTATTGTGACTATCTAATGTTCTTCAGAAAAAAAGTATCTATAAACTGTGCTAAGAAATGTATATCAGTGTTATTTGAGTAACACATTATTCATACATTCTATTTTTTTATTTTAGGCAAGTAGGATCACAGTTGAAACAAAGCCATGTGCATCGAGTGAATGCACAGGCTTGAGGATCAGCAGATGGAGAGAGGTGTGTTGATTATTTCACCTGTTTTTGTACTGAAATGCATCTTTCCCTGTTTACAGACCCATATTTTTCACAATAACATGTACATTGATTAGAATACAAGAATACCCATCATGCATCAGTAAGGTCAGTGAAATCGTTACGCGGTAGCTATGCTTATAACTGTGACTAAAATCTAACAAAATATCTAACAACATTACTAGTTTATGTATCATTAAACCATTGTTTCATTGTTTTAGCACACATTTTTGAAAAGTAGTCACAACATAAATAATAATTGGGTTGGTGTATTTGTCACATAATTGGTCTAGTGGATGTTTTGTATACAAGTCTAAATGCTTTGATTAGTATTTGTAATGTATGCTTTGGTACACTTGTATCTCTAGTTGCGTTTTTTATTGTATATATCTTACCTATTCATAGCCTCAGTGAATATCTACTGTGTCAGTTTTTTACTGTGGTTTGCGCACTGTGGGCATGCACTTAAATTAAACATTGGTGTTGTCTGTACTTTAAATACCTTAGTTGTTTTGGTAGAAATGCAGTTATATCCTAGGTCACCTGAAACTTGACCAGATAAACATTTGATTACAGCAGTTCGGTATCAGCAATCATATTCATAATTCAACATGGTTTGCTTTTTTAGGCTACTGATTACTAATTGGTTTTGATGATAATGCACACAGTTGTACACACACAAAACTGTTAGTAACAGATATATTAGATTCTCATGCATCAACAGTCATTTTTATTGAATATATCACAATGTTTTTAGTGTTGTACTTATTATATTGATATGTGTTCAGCCAACCATCATGCTGCCTATCTCAGATGTCTGTCATATGGATTCCCTATTGTCCACAATACTGTCAGATTGCTTTCTCTTCATTTTAAAAATGACACTTTGTGGCAGGTATTATAAATCATTAAATGCAGACAGTGCACTCTGTTGATTGGAGCATTCATATATTCTTACAAAACTTGTGTGTGTGTGTGGGTCTAAGCATATAGAATTGCTCAGAAAACAATACTGACATCCTTTTCAGGACTATGACATATGGGCCAATAGGTAACTCTGTCCATAATAAATGTGTGTCACTTCCTGTGTAAATTGTCATCATAATCGTATTGTGTTGTGCTACGATATTCATGGGATTGTGCTGTGTGGCAGACATTTTCTTTTCCTTTCTGTTATGTTATGCAGTTAATCTTTACAGCACATGGAACCCAAGGGCATTCACCAATCTGAAGACGATGATGAGCACATGCAAGGCCGTCGACATAGTCTTCTGAGGATGACATGGTGATGATGACAACGATGATGCCAAGCTCCCTGGAGCTGACCCTGATTGAACCATTCTGCCTGTACCCTGAAGGAGACATCCACATGACTGGGACTGAGATGCTTATAATGAGGAGATCTGGGGATCATGACTGATGTGTTCAGAACACAGATGGGTGGCATGATGGGGTCCTTCATTGAGGATATGTCACAGGCTATGCATGATTCATTCAGGGTGATAGCTCATGAGATCATTTGGGAGTCTGATCCCCATCAGCCTGGTCCCCCAATTCTGTAAGTATTGTCAGTGTACTCCACTTGTATTAAGTTGCCAACACGGTGATTGCTGTTTAATTGATTGGACTGTACACACACTCTTGTGCATGCATACCCTGCATATGTAATGCTGCTGGGTTACTGTCATGTGACATTTACTTTTGTTTCAATGTGTGCATGATACACATTGACAGAGTACACTTTCCACACACAATCAACTGTCCATGCATTGTGGCAGATAACCTACAGCTAGTGCTGCAAGCAGTAGCCTATAAACATGTGTGTTACTGAGGTGACTGACAGGCAACAAACGTCCATGCTCCATCACTAACAGTGTGATCTGCCTTGGAACTGTGTATTGCCATATCAGGTATGTGCAACAGACCGACATCATTCCACATGTGTTTTGGATGACAGTTGTCATGATGTCCAACTGTCATGACATAGTGTTCTGTATCATGGGCTGGCAATACTGATGCCATGTGGGATCACATACAGTTATGTCTGTGTATGTGCAGTCCTCCTTTTCTGACTGCATCAGACAGCAATGCAACATTAATCTGTACACAATGTTATAGGTATCTCATTTTTCACAGTACACCGTGTGGTGCTTGTTGTATGTAACATTTCCACACCCATTACATAGTGACATCAGTGTTCACCTTCTATAAATATTTAAACACATTAAATGGCCATTCGTGTGTGTGTGTGTGTGTGTGTGTGTGCACTTCCAGCCCAGAAGTTAATAGTTTATAGGCCATTTTGGGCTAATTTCTATCTCTTTCATTTCCCTGCTGTAAAAAAACGTGTTTGCACGGTTTTGCACATTCAGGCAGCACCAGTTAGCTAGGGATACATTTATCCCAGCTCCACAAAGTCTCCTCTTCAGTTTTTCCCTTGAAAGTAGTCTAACTCTCAACCTAAGCACTTAAAAAGCATCCTACAGTCCAGCACTTGCTCAGACCTAATAGCAAGGACTAATATACCCTGGCACTCGATTGCCCAGCAGGGCAAGGCTCATTATTCACCCCTCACCAACCAAGCAGCTAAGCAGCTCAACCTACTATTCAGGCATGACCAAAGGACAATTTCAGGTATACTCTCCAGTCCAGCTGGTGAACCTGGGTATCCTGAGGCAATGTTACAACTGCCTCATGTACACAGACAACCTTCTCCTCCTACCACAAAACATTAACATATGCGAGAGATGCAATTATATAGCTAAATTGGAGGCTAAGCTCTCTCTCCACCCAAGACTGGAACAGGCAGTCATGAGGAAAAGGTTAACACTTGCACCACACCTCCAGCCTCACATAGACATATTAAACCAGCACTGGCAAAAAATACACATAAATACACAAAATCATACTCGGAGGCTCTAAATAAAAACCTGCAAAAGCATCAAAGACCTCCAAAGCAGATACCCAAAAAACCTGCACCTTCTGTCACAAACCAGACAACACATAAAACACAAAATCAGTGTGCTGCACAATCACAGCCCTTAAGGCAAAATAACATACCTAACACACTAGTAATAGGTGACTCTATAGTCAGGCACACTGACATCCCACTCACTAGGCTGGATAAGGAGAAGGTTACTGTTAGCTGCCTGTCAGGAGCCAGAATCCGCCACATAACACAAGCACTCAGGTCACTCCAGAACAAGTACAAATATGACTCTGTCATTGTTCATGTTGGTGTGAATGACCTGAGATGTACCTCCCTGGACTACATGAAAAGAGACATGGAAGAGCTCCCTGATCATGTAGCCCAGGCGGGTATGACCCTGGCCCTGAGTAGTATCCTGCCCTCACCAAGAATGATACTGCAGTATAAAGAAAAAAAATGATCCATTTCAACAATTGGCTAAGCTTCTGGTGTCATTCAAAGGGGATCCAGTGTCAGTCAGCCTGGGACGACATGCTTGACAGGCCTTGTTGCTTCACAAGAGACGGCTTGCAACTGTCACCCCTAGGCTTTTAAATACTGGCCAAGGCTCTTGCTGCCCCCATAGTGCCTTTTTTAGGCAAGGCTCAAAAGTCAAACCCACCTTCATAAACAGCACAAATAAAAAAAATGAGGGTTATGCTACTCAATACCGGGAGTTTAAATCTCAAAATGCACATGCTCAAAGCACTCCTCAGTATGGAGAACATCGACATCTGTGCAGTTACTGAAACCTGGCTCAAGGCTCCACAGAGCA
Organism: Protopterus annectens; assembly: GCF_019279795.1. Taxonomy (NCBI): domain Eukaryota; kingdom Metazoa; phylum Chordata; order Ceratodontiformes; family Protopteridae; genus Protopterus; species Protopterus annectens. Next base: position 1,336,672,177 of record NC_056746.1, on the reverse strand, counting down.
CCCCAGCACTACCGGGCTACAACTCATACCACACATTTCGGCCACAGAACATGGACCGAAACACAAAAGGAGGGAGTGTATCCATATTCATCAAGGATATCTACACCTCCAGGTTAGTGGCACAGCATGATACCTCTGAGATCATCCATGTGCAACTAACATCAGGCAAATCTGCAATGCAAATTGTGGCCTGCTACAGATCACCCTCCATGACCCAGGACCACCACTCCGTCTTTCTGGAGACACTGGAAAACATGAAAGTCTTACCGAACACTCTGATATTGGGCAATTTAAATTACCCTACCATTAATTGGGAAAACTACTCAAGTACAAACTCCCAGGTCCAGCGCTTCCTGGAATTTATCAAGTCAAATGCCCTGGATCCACTGGTAAACTCCCCTACCAGAGGTGAAAACATATTGGACCTGGTCATCACCAACATGGGAGACAGGTGTTCCACACCAGAGGTCAACACACCACTGGTTAGATCAGACCATAAACTAATCACTCTGGATGTCCACACCACCACCTCCAACCAAGGAAACCACAGTGAAAAACTTTTCTATAGCAAACTTCACCTAACTTAAGACAGAGGTGGTAAGTTTCACAGCCCCCACGCTAAAGGATAACAGTGTCCAAGATGCAAGAACCTTTATAAATGCACTCTATGAGCACCTACAAGGATGCATGGATCATGCCATCCCTAGCAAAACCAAGACTCACTCCCCTAAGAGAAGGAAACCAGTCTGGTGGACCTCTGCCATAAACAGGCTATAAAATAGAAGGAGGAAACTAGTTCAGAAAAAAAGTAAATCCCAAGAAGGAAAGACATCCCTGATCAGTATCAGTAAGAAACTAACGTCCCTCATAAAATCCTCCAAGGCTAACTTCGAAAGAAAAATAGCCAAAGATTCAAAAGATAACCACAAAGCCTTCTTTAGCTATGTCAAGAATCTAAGTGGCAACTCACAGATATGCTCTGAGCTAGTGCAAAATAGTGCAAAATATACTGAACCCACTGATATTGCCAACATCCTGACAGATAGATTCAGTGCAAACTTCACCCCCCTCTCACCCCCAAAAGGGCCCACAACAATACCGGAAAAGTGTAGTGTCCCAGAAATCACAGAAGCACAGGTGAAAAAAGCCCTTTCAAAAGCCAAAAGCACAATGTCAATGGGGCCAGATGGTGTCCCATGCTGCATCTTGCACGAACTACAGAACAAACTAACCCCCCACCTAAACACACTGTTCAACCTCAGCCTCTCCACAGGCTACATGCCCATAGAATGGTGCACAGCAATGGTTATTCTGCTCCACAAAGGAGGGACCACAACTGACCCTGGTAACTATCGCCCCATAAGCCTGACTAGCCTGGTCTGCAAGGCTATGGAGCTCATCATCATGGAACCCATTAACAAAGACAGTGGGAACCTCCAAACACGACCTGTCCCAGTTCGGCTTTGTTAAGGGCAGATCATGCCTACTAAACCTGGTTGACTTCTTTGAGACAGTCACCAAGGCCATAGACGAGGGAAAGGTGGTTCACACAGCCTACCTTGACCTCGCCAAGGCTTTTCACACCATTCCCCACTTGGGAATTATAGAAAAACTCACCAGCCTGAACATAAACCCCTACATCATGAGATGGGTTGCCAACTGGCTTACAGACAGAACTCACACGGTAAGAATAGCGGGCTCCAGGTCCGACTCTAAACCAGTCACAAGTGGTGTCCCACAAGGCTTTTTTGAACATGTTATTAAGTGTTATTGGTGTATGCATGTATGTGTATTGACATTTATTTCATCTACATTCTATTTGTCACCGACAGACATAAAGACACATCTACACCTGTGCTTCACCTTTGAGATGGCATACACACATTCCATTACATATTTGTCTGGGTTGTGTCCACCTGCTTGTGTGCGTGGCAGCATTTGTTGCTCTTTTAGAGTACTTCAATTTGGTACTGTGCTTGATTGTTTTCCTTTCACATGCATGGTTGTAGGTTAGGTTTTGTCCTCTGGTGGAGTTATCTACCACTGTTAGACTCACATTTGCTCATCTGTGATGCTGCTCATCTTCTACCTGCACTCCTCATGGACTACTTGGATGTGTGTATATTTATCCAATGTGTGCTGTGGTCCTACTTTATTACCCAGCAACACACATCTACCATTGGTCATACATATCCATGTATGAGTGCCACACAGTTTGCAACATCTTGTAATGTGACAGTGCACAGGTAGATGTGTTCTTCTATATTTCACCATGGCTTTTATGGATACTCACCATGTCTGACACCTTTCCATTGCCTGTGCTGTGCAGTGTGCTGTCTGTGTAACTTGCCTGTTCCATTCCATTGCCTGTGTTGTGCAGTGTGCTGTCTGTGTAACTTGCCTGTTCCTTTCCATTGCCTGTGTTGTGCAGTGTGCTGTCTGTGTAATTTGCCTGTTCCATTCCATTGCCTGTATTGTGCAGTGTGCTGTCTGTGTAACTTGCCTGTTCCTTTCCATTGCCTGTGTTGTGCAGTGTGCTGTCTGTGTATCTTGCCTGTTCCTTTCCATTGCCTGTGTTGTGCGGTGTGCTGTCTGTGTAACTTGCCTGTTCCTTTCCATTGCCTGTGTTGTGCAGTGTGCTGTCTGTGTATCTTGCCTGTTCCTTTCCATTGCCTGTGTTGTGCAGTGTGCTGTCTGTGTATCTTGCCTGTTCCTTTCCATTGCCTGTGTTGTGCAGTGTGCTGTCTGTGTAACTTGCCTGTTCCTTTCCATTGCCTGTGTTGTGCAGTGTGCTGTCTGTGTAACTTGCCTGTTCCTTTCCATTGCCTGTGTTGTGCAGTGTGTTGTCTGTGTAACTTGCCTGTTCATTTCCATTGCCTGTGTTGTGCAGTGTGCCGTCTGTGTATCTTGCCTGTTCCTTTCCATTGCCTGTGTTGTGCAGTGTGCCGTCTGTGTAACTTGCCTGTTCCTTTCCATTGCCTGTGTTGTGCAGTGTGCCGTCTGTGTATCTTGCCTGTTCCTTTCCATTGCCTGTGTTGTGCAGTGTGCTGTCTGTGTATCTTGCCTGTTCCTTTCCATTGCCTGTGTTGTGCAGTGTGCTGTCTGTGTAACTTGCCTGTTCCTTTCCATTGCCTGTGTTGTGCAGTGTGCTGTCTGTGTATCTTGCCTGTTCCTTTCCATTGCCTGTGTTGTGCAGTGTGCTGTCTGTGTATCTTGCCTGTTCCTTTCCATTGCCTGTGTTGTGCAGTGTGCTGTCTGTGTAACTTGCCTGTTCCTTTCCATTGCCTGTGTTGTGCAGTGTGCTGTCTGTGTAACTTGCCTGTTCCTTTCCATTGCCTGCGTTGTGCAGTGTGCTGTCTGTGTAACTTGCCTGTTCCTTTCCATTGCCTGTGTTGTGCAGTGTGCTGTCTGTGTATCTTGCCTGTTCCTTAATCTTTTGTTCTATGTGTATAGCTGCTAAGATTACCTTCTCTTCCTCTTTCCCAGTGTTTGCCTTTCCTTCTACTCTTAAAAAAAGAAAACAATGGGCCTATTGACACCAACAAAATAATAATAAAATTGTCCATGCCCCTCTGATTTTTGCCCATACCCCAAATTTTCTTTTCCATCTCCTAGTTTCCTTGGGTGTGTGCATTAATTGTGTTTCTCACACAAGCCCTGAATAAATTGTTAGAAAATGTTAGCTATGGTGATGTGGCTGTGTTTGCCCTCCACCTTTAAATTTTTATTAGAAAATTTACAGATTCCATCAGAATCCTTAAGTCCAAGTTGATATATTTTAATGATGCATGTTTTATAGAGATATCCATAGCTGTCTCTGTGTTCATTGAAAAGACTGATGCCAATATCTATCTATCTATCTATCTATCTATCTATCTATCTATCTATCTATCTATCTATCTATCTATCTATCTATCTATCTATCTATCTATCTATCTATCTATCTATCCTTCCATCCATTCATCTGTCTATCTATCTATCTGTTTGTCTGTCTATCTATCTATCTGTCTATCTATCTATCTATCTGTTTGTCTATCTATCTATCTGTTTATCTATCTATCTGTTTGTCTATCTATCTATCTATCTATCTATCTATCTATCTATCTATATCTGTCTCTGTCTGTCTATCTATCTATCTATCTATCTATCTATCTATCTATCTATCTATCTATCTATCTATCTATGTCTGTCTATCTATCTATCTATCTATCTATCTATCTATCTATCTATCTATCTATCTATCTATCCATATATCTGTTTGTCTATCTATTTATCTGTCGGTCTTTCCATCTATCTATCTATCTATCTATCTATCTATCTATCTATCTATCTATCTATCTACCTATCTACCTGTCTATTTATCTATCTATCACAGATAGCCTTGCCACTTTGAATCACATATTTTATGTTAGTTTATGTTAGTTTAATTTATGTTATGAATGCCATGTGCTTACATTGGGATAGCTGGAATTCGTTATTTATTATGTTGTGAATGCCATGTGGCTTACATTGGAATAGCTGGAATTCTTTATTTATTATGTTATGAATGCCATGCATTTTACATTGGGATAGCTGGAATTCTTTATTTAATATACTATGAATGCCATGCATTTTACATTGGGATATCTGGAATTATTTATTATGCTATGAATGCCATACGGCTTACATTGGGATAGCTGGAATTCTTTATTTATTATGTTATGAATACCATGCATTTTACATTGGGATAGCTGGAATTCTATATTTATTATGTTATGAATGGCATGTGGCTTACACTGGAATAGCTGGAATTCTTTATTTATAATGTTATGAATTCCACGCAGCTTACATTGGGATAACTGGAATTCTGTATTTATTATGTTATGAATGCCATGAGGCTTACATTGGGATAGCTGGAATTCTTTATTATGTTATGAATGCCATGCATTTTACATTGGAATAGCTGGAATTCTTTATTTATTATGTTATGAATGCCATGCGGCTTACATTGGTATAGCTGAAATTATTTATTTATTATGTTATGAATGCCATGCATTTTACATTGGAATAGCTGGAATTCTTTATTTATTATGTTATAAATGCCACGCGGCTTACATTGGGATAGCTGGAATTTTATTTTGTATGTTATGAATGCTATGCATTTTACATTGGAATAGCTGGAATTCTTTATTTATTATGTTATGAATGCCATGCGGCTTACATTGGGATAGCTGGTATTCTTTATTTATTATGTTATGAATGCCATGCAGCTTACATTGGGATAGCTGGAATTCTTTATTTATTATGTTATGAATGCCATGTGGCTTACATTGGGATAGCTGGAATTCTTTATTTATTATGTTATGAATGCCATGCATTTTACATTGGAATAGCTGGAATTCTTTATTTATTATGTTATAAATGCCATGCGGCTTACATTAGGATAGCTGGTATTCTTTTTTTATTATGTTATGAATGCCATGCGGCTTACATTGGAATAGCTGGAATTCTTTATTTATTATATTATGAATGCCATGCGGCTTACATTGGGATAGCTGGAATTCTTTATTTATTATGTTATGAATGCCATGCATTTTACATTGGATAGCTGGAATTATTTATTTATTATGTTCTGAATGCCATGCAGCTTACATTGGGATAGCTGGAATTCTTTAATTATTATGTTATGAATGCCATGCGGCTTACATTGGGATAGCTGGAATTCTTTATTATGTTATGAAGGCCATGCATTTTACATTGAGATAGCTGGAATTCTTTGTTTATTATGTTATGAATGCCATGAGGCTTACATTGGGATAGCTGGAATTCTTTATTTATTATGTTATGAATGCCATGAGGCTTACATTGGGATAGCTGGAATTCTTTATTTATTATGTTATGAATGCCATGCGGCTTTCATTGTAATAGCTGGAATTATTTATTTATTATGTTATGAATGCCATGCATTTTACATCAAGATAGCTGGAATTCTTTATTTATTTAGTTTTCCTTTTGATGACCAAGACTTCAGCAACATTCTGCAGTGGTCCTTAAATTTACTGTACAGAATCTATACATTTTTATATAACTATCAGGATACTTGAATTGTGATCATCTTTCCATAACTTTGGTACTGTACAACGTGACTGGACAACCATTTCTTATTACTTAAGAAATGCATTTTGACAAGATGGAATTATTTTTTTTCTAGAATAAGATATCTAACCATCGGGAAACAAGAGAATCACTTTGTAATATGATTGCCTATTCAATCATTGTGCCATTATTATTTCAATTTAGCCTTGAAATGAGGAAAAAAGTTAAATCAAGCCTAAAACAAGTTAAATGAGAAAAAAACAATGCAGTATTTACTTGCACATAAAAAAATTGCTAGAAAACGACAGAAGAAGTCACATGCTCATCAACAAATAAAAGAGATTACTAATTGGTTTAACTATACTCCAAATGCCAGATATTAAGGCTCTTGAGAAAAACAAACTTTTTGATACATCTGTTCCCTCATCCAAAACTAGTAAATTGCATACATTTCATTCCAGATGGTTCTGCAATGTCCATCTCTCTCTCTTCCCTAAGGGGTGGCAGAGATGTCTGCATGTTGTCATCCTACAACTGGCAAGTCTAGTTGGAGACAAGGATGCTAAGGATGCACACATAGAAAGAGCTTCTGCATACTGTTACACATTACTGCATATTAGCCAATGGGGTGCTGCATACATTACTGCAGATCAGCCAATGGGGCGCTGCATGCTGTTACTGCAGATCAGCCAATGGGGCGCTGCATGCTGTTACACGTTAATGTGCATCAGGCACTGGGGTGCTGCATACTGTTACACATTACTGGACATAAGGCATTGAGGCAATGCATACTGTTAGACATTACTGCATATGAGGCAGTAGAGTGCTGCATGCTGTTTTCACATTACTGCACATCAGACTTTGGGGTGCTACATGCTGTTACACATTACTGCACATCAGACATTGGGGTGCTGCATACTGTTACACGTTACTACACAAAAGGCAATGAGGCACTGCATACTGTTAGACATTACTGCACATGAGACATTGGGGTGCTGCATATTGCTCCTGTTACTGCACATGAGGCATTTTGGCTCTGTATATGTTATCCATATCTGCCCATGAAGAATTGAGGCTATGCATACTGTTACCCAATCTGCTATGTTTCATCACAGCCGGACTTCTGAAAGGAATGCTTCTTAAAAAGTTGGGCTTTGGTTGCTTTGCTGTTTTTAGCATTAGGCACCAACAAAGTAGAACTAATAGGTAAGGTTGTTCTGGTTTGCCTAGATAGAAGTCTCTGAGCAGGCGACCCAAGTAGATTGTTACGGGGTATATTTCTGAGATTAAGTAAATTCTAGAAGATATCAGTATTATCACACTTTGACCTCTCTAATCATTGCTTTGCACTCTGTACTGCATGTTCAGCAAGGCCGTTTGACTGTGGGTATTCTGGACTAGTAATAACATGGATAAAGTCTCATTGTTGCAAATCTCTGAAACAATTTACTGGTAAACTGAGAACCGTTGTCAGAAATAACTGTGTGGTCTACCATGGACTGAGAAATGACATTTCATCTTAGTAATAACAGCACTGGACATTAGGTTAGGTAGCAAATTGATCTCAAACCAGTTTGAATAAGAGTCTACCAACACTAAGTAATGCTGATTGTTCCACTCAAATATTTGTCAGTGGCTACTGTTGACCAAGGTAGTTCAGGAATTTGGCTTAGCTGAAGTGCCTCTTTCTGCAAATGTGGCTTAGTACTGTTGCACACTGAACAAGAAAAAAGCACTTAATCAATGTCTTTCGATAGAGAAGGCCAAAATATTAGTCCTCTTACCCTTCTTTTCGTACAATCAGAACATGGATGGCAGCAATGCAAAATCTGAATGTATTCATGCTGTAAGGAAGTAGTAATAACTTTTGGACCTTTGAAAATGATACCATCTTCCATCAGTATCTCGCCTCTGTATGGAAAGTAAGATTGTTCATAGGTTCATAGGTTCATACTAGGCTATCTGCCCTAGGGCATTTATAAGCCTAGCCAGAGTGTGTTTGGCTTTCGCCACCCATTTTAAATTAATTTTGCTATGCCCTTTTTCGAGGTTAGTATACTGTGCCTCTGTCTACAGTGACACAGAAGTGATACCCGGGGTAAACCTACGATCTCCCATCCACTCATCAAGATTCATCTTGAAGAGAGTCAATAAGGGACTCTGCCTAACCTGGACTGGGATTTTATTCCAGAGTGAAGGGAGCCTCTGGGTTATGAATCTGTCCCTCCAGCATGTCCTATTTATTTCAGTGCTGAGGTTCAAGTCTCTCGGGCACATAGCTCGATGGGATTTGGATTTTCTGAGGTGCAGCATGTCCATTAATTCCGGGTTGGACATGGCTTTATACGTTAGGCACAGATTGCCTCTGAGCAGGTGGTATGTCACTGAGTAGAGCTGGAGTTTATTTAACCGGGCAGCATATGGCATCTGTTTGACCCCTTTGATCCTCTTGGTGAGGTACTTTTGGGGTCTTTCCAGTTGCTGCAGGTGTCTGGTAAGGTACATCCCAAAAGGGGCATTGTACTCAATTATGGGCCTGATGAGGGATGAGTAAAGAGGCACGATGACCTCCCCTGATCTAGATGTGAATCCCTTCATGATTAGGTGGGCTATATAAAATGTTTTTCTAACCACTTTGGCCATGTGGTTGTCAAATGAGAGATTGCTATCAACTTGGGTCCCCAGGTCCCTAATTACTTCTTCTGTACTTAATGGATTACCACCTATGTGGTAATTTGTGGGCACTTTGTTTTTGCCAAAGGGGATGACTATTTACTTTTTGGCGTTTAGCTTGAGGCCATGGCTCTGGCACCAGTTGTCTGTTTCTATGAGGCCCTTTTGGAGGATGCTTGTGTCGGCTGGAGAGTCGATTATGGCGCCCAGTTTGCAGTCATCTGCGAACTTGGTCAGCCACAGTCCTTCCGTGTTGGCCTGTACTTCCGAGAAATATATACCGAACAAGAGAGGTCCCAGGACTGAGCCTTGTGGGATGCCACTTGTAACTGGTTTGGAGTCTAACATGGCTCCAGCAATTCTAACCATGTGGGTTCTGTCCTTGAGCCAGTTTGCAACCCATCTAGTGACATAGGGGTTTATATTTAAGCTGGAGAGCTTGTCTATAATGCCTGAGTGGGGTATTGTATCGAAGGCTTTTGCGAGGTCCAGATAGGCTGTGTGGACCACCTTCCCCTCGTCAATGGCCTTGGTGACTGTTTCAAAGAAATCAACCAGGTTTAAGAGGCAGGATCTGCCTTTAACAAAGCTGAACTGGGTAGGATCCAGTGTCTGTAGGTCCCCAATATCTTAATTTATGAGGTCCATGATGATCCTTTCCATAGCTTTGCAGACCAAGCTAGTCAGGCATATGGGGTGATAGTTTCCAGGATCCGTTGAGGCACCACCTTTGTGGAGAGGGACCACTGTTGCTGTACGCCACTCTTTGGGTACATATCCTGTAGTAAGGCTGAGGCTGAACAGTAGTTTTATGTTTGGGTTTAGCTCTTCTTGGAGTTCATGTAGGATGCAGCCCAGGACACCGTCTGGTACCATTGATGCTGTGTTTTTTGCTTTGGAGAGGGCAGCTCTTACCGGAGAATCTGAGATGACGGGGGCAGCACTCTGCTGGGATAGATATTTGTGCTCTTCTGGTGGGGCGGGGGGGGGGGGGGTTTACGCTGAACCTGTCAGCTAGGATGTTGGCAATGTCTGTGGGTTCGGTGTATTTTGTGTCATTTTGGACTAATTCTGAGCATATCTGGGAATTCCCACCCAGGTTCCTAACATAACTAAAGAAAGCCTTGTGATTATCCTTAGTGTCCTGTGCAATTTTTCTCTCAAAGCCGGCCTTAGACGATTTTATGAGTGCCCGTAGTTTTTTGCTAATACTGATCAGAGATGCCTTCCCTTTTACGGATTTTGCTCTATCATGTAGTAGCTTCCTCCTTCTATTGTATAGTTTGTTTATGGCTGGGGTCCACCAGACAGGACGTCTGCCTTTGGAGGATTGGGTCTTGGTTTTATTTGGGATTGCATGATCCATGCATTCCTGAAGGTGTTCATAGAATGCATTTATAAAGAATTCTGCGGTCTGAGCCGTATTTTCCACAGGCCCGGAGGCTTTGAAGGATTCCACCTCGGTTTTGAGGAGTGTGAAATTTGCTTTAGAGAAGTTTTTCACTGTGGTTTTCAGGGCAGGGGGTGGAGTCGGGATGTGAATATCCAGTGAGATTAGTTTATGGTCTGATCTTACCAGTATGGGATACACTTCTGGTCTGGAGCATAGAGTCCCCATGTTGGCGATGATCAGGTCCAGTATGTTTTCCCCTCTTGTGGGAGTGGTAACAAGTTGTTCCATAGCATTTGAGTTTATAAATTCTAGGAACCTTTGGGCTAGCGTGTTGGAGCTAGAGTAATGCTCCCAGTCTATGTTTGGGTAGTTGAAGTCGCCCAATATAATGGTGTTTGGAGAGGCCTTCCTATTTTCCAGTGTTCTCAGGAAGGCTGAGTGGGGTTCCTGGGTTTGGGAGGGTGGTCTGTAGCAGGCTATAAACTGGAAGGCAGTTTTACCCACTGTTAGTTGCACATGGATAGTCTCTGAAAAGGAAGTGTGGGTATCTTTGACGAATATTGATACTCCCCCTCCTTTTGTGGTTCGGTCCAAGTTTTGGGGCCGAAAAGCATGGTATGAGGTATAACCTGGTAGTGCTGGTAGTGCTCGGGAGCCTTGAACCAGGTTTCTGTTACTGCACAGATATCGATGTTCTCCATGCTAAGGAGAGTTTCGAGTGCATGCATCTTGAGGTTTAGACTTCTGGCATTGAGTAGCATTACTCTTAGTTTCTAATCCCTTGTGATACCCATGGAGGTGGGTTTGTCTTTTGAGTCTTGCCTAAAAAAGGCACTATGGGGGTAGCAAGAGCCTTTGCCAATATCCGAAAGCCCAAGGGTGACAGGTGCAAGCCATCCCTAGCGAAGCATTGTGGCTTGTCGAGCATGTCATAACAGGCTGACAGGCATTGGATCCCCTTTGAATGACACCAATACTTAAGCCAATTGTTGAAATTGATCATCTTGTCTTCATATTGTGGCATCATTCTTGGTGAGGGTAAGATGCTACTCAAGGTCAGGGTCATACCGGCCTGGGCTACATGCTCAAAGAGCTCCTCTATGTCTCTTTTCATGTAGTCCAGGGAGGTACATCTCAGGTCATTCACACCAGCATGGACAATGACTGAGTCATATTTGTACTTGCCTTGGAGTGACCTGAGTGCTTGTGTTATGTGGCGGATCCTAGCGCCCGGCAGGCAGCTCACCATGACCTTCTCCTTGTTCATCCTGGTGAGCAGGACGTCAGTGTGCCTGACGATAGAGTCACCTATTACAAGTGTATCAGGTGTGTTGTTTAGCCTTAAGGGCTGTGACTGTTCGGCACACTGGCTTTGTGAGCTATGTGTTGCACGTGTTTTGTTTTGGGGTAGCGGCTGCTTGGGTGTCTGCTTTGGAGGTCTCTGCTGCTTAGGCAGATTTTTATTTAGAGCCTCCGAGTATGTTTTTGTGTGCTTATGTGTTTGGTTTGCTGTCGTGGTAGGTCTATGTGAGACTGGAATTGTAGTGAGTGTGGTTTCCTTCTCCTCCTGACTGGTTTCGCCAGTACTGAGTTGAGAGAGCTTAGCCTCCAGTACGGCTATATGGTTGCATCTCTCACATGTGTTGGAATTTGTTGGGAGGAGGAGAGGGTTGTCTGTGTACATGAGGCAGTTATAAAATTGCCTCAAGATTCCCAGATTCACCAGCTGGACCGGAGAGGAGATTGACATCTGACCTTTGGATATGCTAGAATAGTATTGGGAATTCCTTTATAATTGAAAAAAGGGTCAATGGGGAACAAGGTACTCAAGGGGAGTTTGTGACGGTGTAGTGCTTTTAATTTTTTAGTGCTGACTTATATAATTGCTTTAGTGAGCAAGTGCCAGGTAACTTAAATGCAATGTGTTACAGGTAACTTAAATGCAAAAACGACAAACAGTAACTTTCTTTCAAGTGAAACAAGGAAATAAGTACAGTAAGCAATGCAGATATCACTAGGGATCCACAGAAGCACTGAAAAGCTGCATTTTAGGTGGAATTAGCATTTCAGGAAAATAACAAGCAAACAACAAGCATACAACTTCTGGCAGTACACAAGATTGCTTTGATGGCCATACTACATTGATGAAGTGGTTGACCTTTTGCAAAATTAGATCAGTCTTTATATGATCTCTTAGCTCATCAAGTATCGTGGTAGTAAAATTATGTACTTCCATGACTTTAAAGTCAAAATTTTCTGCATCAAGCTGTTCTGTGGTATTTTCTGGGTTATCTGGATAATGTATTAGCCATATAAAGAAGTTTGCTTTTTGTATAGACCATTTTGAAGTTATACCTTTGCAATTTGGGCATCATTCTTTGTAATCTTGCTGCAGCTGAATGCATAGGCTTCTTTAAAATAGTGACTAGAAGTTGATGGTCAGTTTCTGTCTGGATAGCTCGGCCATAAATATAATCATTCAATTTTGAACATGTGAACACAGTTTCCAAAAGTTCCTTTTTAATTTCAGAATACTGTATCTCTGTTTGGGAAAGAGCTCTAGATGCATTGGCAACACATCTGCCTTCTTGAAGAATAACTGCACCAAGACTGAACTTTGAAGCATCACAGGAAAGAACCACTGGTTGGTGGACATCATAGTATCTTAATGTAGGTGGGTTAGCAATCTATTTTTTGAGGTTATCAAGTGCTCTCTGGTGTTGTTCTAACCATAACCAGGCAACATTTCTGCATGTTAGCCCTCTTAAACGCACTGTTAACTCACTAAAGTCAGGGATAAATCTGCCCGGATAGTTAACCATACCAAGAAAACGCTGTAAGACTTGGACATTGTCTGAAGCTGGCATCTCAAAAATGGCTGCTTGCTTGGAAGGATCTGGTCATAAGCCTGTACTGGTAAATAAATGACCTATTAAGTAACTTCTAGTAATCCGAATTTGCATTTCAGAGGATTGAGATTTAGATTCACTTCACACGCTCTGTTCAAAACATTCCTGAGGTTTCTGGCATGCTATGCGACTGATTCACCATTACCTCCAACCAGTAAATCATCAACTATTATTGCACACTGGTAGCCTGAAACAATCTGCTCCACTGCACGCTGGAAAACTTCATTGGCAGAATTTATTCCTAAAGGCATCCTGAGGAATCTGTATCTACCAAATGATGTGCTGAATGTAGTCAGTAGTGAAGATTTGCCAGTGGCAATTGGCATAAGGGTGGCAATTCTCCTTGAATGTATGCATAGGATGATGAGATCTCTTTAATGCCTTGTTCAAGTCTCTTGGTTTGATGGATATTTTGATTTCATTTGAATTTTTCTTATGAGCACCTACCATAGATGACACTCACTCAGTTGGTTCTGTGGTTGGGCAAATCACACCTTGCTGCACAATTTTTTCTAACTGGACCTTGACTTTGTCCTGCATAGCTGTTGGAACTCTCCTTGCTGGTCTGACCACTGGATTGACCTCTGGGTCCATCTTCATGGAGTACACAACTGGATGTTTGCCTAACTTGTCATCAAAAACATCAGCATCCTCTGATTTAATAGCATCAGTGAAGCTGGAACTGGAACATGTGCTTGCATGATGTACTTCTTTGGTAAAAGAACGCAGTTTCATTCTTAAACTGTCTCTGAGACCTAATAATGACTGCACAGGTCTTTAGACTACATACAATTGCAAGCTGTAACTGTTTCCAGCCCAATAGCATGAAAGCACTACTGAGCCTTTGGTTTGAATCTCTTCACCACCATAAGCAACAAGCTTCGCACAACTGACCAAATTAAGTTGCTCATCAGCACTCACTTTAGCAAATGTTTCAGCTGACATCACATTACACTTTAAACCAGTGTCTTCTTTCAGCTCCGTGGGCTTACCATTGATCAGGACAGTACAAAATATGTCATTTTTTGCCAGCAAATCTACTGCATTATCCTTTTCACCAACCGCTGATACACCATCTACCTAGAAAGTAGGGTTGCAGCTTTCTACATGATCAACTTGCTTTTTTGAGTGACCTTTATTAATAACTGAATGAGGCTTGCCTGATTTACAAAACTTTTGAAAATGTTTCCATTTTTTACATTTGTGGCATTGCTGACCAAATGCTAAGCACTTCTCTCTTTTAGTCTCATGGTTGGCACCACAGTTATGACAATTAACAATAACTTTGGGTTTGCTGGATCACTCTTATACTGCACTGAGCATGCCCTTTTTACAGAGCTAATCTTAAAAATTGCTGGAAAGTTACAGGATCTCCCAGCCAGAACTCTAGGGGTTGTAGCTGCCATGTGGTTAGGCCTGTTTCTGTTTGCCATGTGTTGCATGCTGTCTACGTTTGCTCTAGAGGCTGCTGAAACCATGCTCTTATCACTTGCAAGCATACTTCTGTGCCTTTCTGTGAGCTCATGGATTTGACAAAACTCTATGGCTTTACACAAAGTTAAATCACTGTCACAAAACAAAATCTTTCTCACTGCAGCACTGTTAACACCACACACAAGCCTTTTCTTTATTAACTTATCTTTCAATTCACCAAATCTGCATATTTTAGCTTTATTTCTCAAGTCAGTGATATAAGCTACAAATGTTTCACCTGGCTTTTGGTCTGTTATATAAAATAAGTGCCTCTCTAATGTAACATTTGCCTGGGGGTAGCACATTTCAAGCACTCCTGGTCCTTCTTTTGATTCAGCCGGTACCACAATAAGGTGGTTTTCCCCTCTCCTGCATATACTTCTGGTGCATACACAAATGAACGGTCTCTCTCAATGGCCTCTGACCCAGCTAAGTTAAGCAAAATGAATGCCCTCATATGTGCATCTTTGTCAGAAAAAGCTGCTTGTATGAAAATATCATATTTCTGCTTGAATATTCTCCAATTATCTGCTATATTATGATCAAACACAATTGGACTTGGTCTGTGAAATTCCTCTGCCTTATCAACACACAGTAGTGAAGCTTCTTGAAATAATGTACAAACATACACACATAAATGTATATGAAAGAACTTTATACCAATGCCTGTAATTATGCCCAATAGCACAACAAACTCTTTGAAATAACTGCACTTTGCCAAATAGGTCTCCGTAGCACTGTATTTTCCAATATAACTGTACATGGCAGAAAAAGCTCAGAGTGAGAAACACTTTGAAATGAATGCACTTTGCAAATAAACTGCATACAGCACAAGAACCTTTTAAAATGGCTGTACTTTGTGAAATAACTCTGTAGAGTATAAGAAACACTTTGAAATGGCAGTACTCTGCAAATAAATGTACACAGCACAAGAAATGTTTTGAAATGGCTGTACTTTGACTGCACTTTGCAAAATAACTGTACTTTACACACAGCAATCTCTTCGAAATAATTGCAGCGTAATAAAGCACACACTCTGCAAACACTTTGCACACTCAGAGACACTTCGAACAACTCTAGTTATGCTTTGACTGGCTTCAGTCAATGCAAAAGTGTAGTTTGTGCCAAAACATGGTCTTTTACTAAAAATCATGCAGTCACCTTGCTTTTGAAGCTTATTTTGCCCTTTTATTGTGCTCATTACGCTCTTTTAACCTCTTATTATGCTGATTGTACTTTTCTTGTGCCCGTTTTACTTTAAGCATGCTCGTTATGCAAATCAAAGGTAATTCTGAGCCCCTTATGACTTATCTATGCTAGTTTTATCAAATATCATGGTTTTGAACATTTCATTTATTCAACAAATGTGTTTTGTGCCTTTTGTTTGATTAATAATATGTTTTGCGCTACTTGTTTGATTAATAATGCGTTTTGTGCCTTACAAATGCTCTGTTTCATTTTCTTTGCCAAATAAATCATTTGTGCGGTTTTCTTTATTTTAAGTTTGCTTCTGGTCCTTTTTCATTTGTCTAAGCTCCGTTTCACTCTACCTGCTCAATTTGCCTCATGGCTTAAAGAAGTTGTCCTCTCAGTCCCAGTTCTCACACCATGTTGCTCATCTGGTCCGGATAAAATAGCTAAACATTCGTGGGTTCAGTTCAAGCAGCTTTATTACACACAAACACATCAGAAATGAGGCTTTGTAACTTAAACTTAAATAAACTTATAAACAGACTGACTACCACACTCATACAAGTTAACACTCTGGTTGTTCTCTGAAAATGGCATTACTGCCTGCACGTGCTCACAATTTATATGCATGTGCTTACATCTGGAAATGCTTCTTAAAGGTATATACACGTGTTCTGTTCTACAATACTGTTACCCGTTACTGCACATGAGACATTGGAGTGATGCAGACTGTTACACATTACAGCACATGAGTCACTGGGGTGCTGCATACTGCTAGACATTACTGCACATGAGGCATTGGGGCTCTGCATATTTTTACCTTTTACTGCACATGAGGCATTGGGGTTCTGCATACTTTTACCCATTACCGCCCATGAGGCAATGGAGCACTGGCATTACTGCACATGAGGCATTGGGGTGATGCATACTGTTACCCATTACTGCATATGAGGCAATGGTGTGCTGCATACTGTTATCCATTACTGAACATGAGGCATTGGGGCACTGCATACTGTTACTCGTTACTGCACATGAGGCAGTGTGGCACTGGATACTGCTTGTTATCCATTACAGCACATGAGTTATTGGGTCACTGCACACTTTTAGATGTGACTGCACATGAGGCACTGGGGCATTACATACTGTTACGAAGATACACTAAGTCACTGTTCATCCAAAAGTAGCCAAAAACACGGTAGTCACAAACAAACAAACAATTTTAATGAAGCTTTCGAGTCTACACCCTTCATCAGCACAACACATTGATGGGTTGCATACTGTTACTTCTTACTCCACATGAGGAATTGGGGCACTGCATACTATTACTTGTTACTGCACATGAGGCAGTGTGGCATTGCATGCTGTTAGACATTACTGGACATGAGGCATTAGGGTGCTGCATACTGTTAGATGTTATTGTACATGAGGGACTGGGGCTCTGCATACTGTTATCCATTACTTTACATGAAGCACTGGGATGCTGCATGCTCTTACCCATTACTCCACATGAGGGATTGGGGCTCTGCATACTGTTACAGATTACTTTGCATGAGGCATTGGGGTGCTGTGTACTGTTATCCATTACTACCCATGAAGCATTGAGGTGCAGCTGTTACTGCACATGAGACATTGGCACAATGAATACTGTTACCCTTTACTGTATATGAGGCATTGGGGTGGGGTCTATATTGGATGCTCGAACTTTCAAAAGTTTGAGTGTCATATGGTTGACACCATATGATCGAAATTTTGAAAGTTCAAACGTTTTAGCGGAGATCTCCATACAGCACGGAATGGGAAGATTTACCTTTTCTGCACTGTAGTGTGATCTCAATTGCAGGGGGTGTGGGGGGTCCCCTGCTTAAAACTTTCAGGTCATTTTTTTGTGTAGTTTATTTTATTTTTTTTTTGGATGTTCGAACTTTTAAAATTTCGATCATATGGTGTCGACCATATGACACTCGAACTTTTAAATGTTCGAGTATCCAATATAGACCCCTGGAGCATTGCATACTATTACTCAGTACTGCACATGAGGTATTGGGGTGAGGTATGCCATTTCCCATTACTGTACATGAGGACATGAGGCATTGTGGTGTTGCATACTGTTACTGTTACTTCACATAAGGCATTGGGGTGCTGCATACTGTTCCCCATTACTGCACATGCGGCATTGGGCTGCTGCATAATGTTACCTGTTACTGCCCATGAGGCACTGGGACACTGCATACTGTTGCTAATTACTGCACATGTGGCATTGTGGAGCTGCACACTGTTACCCATTACTTCACATGAGGCATTGGGTTATTGCGTATTGTTACCCGTTACTGCCCATGAGGCATAGGGGCGATGCATGCTGTTACCTATTACTGCACATGAGGCATTGACAAGCTGCATACTGTTACTGTTACTCTACATGAAGTGCTGTGGTGCTGCATACTGTTACCCATTACTGCACATGAGGCATTAGGGCACTGCATACTTTTACCTGTTACTGCACATAAGGTGTTGGGGTGCTGCATTCTGTTACCTGTTGCTGCACATGAGGCATTGGGGTGCTGCATACTGTTACCTTTTACTGCAAATGAGTCATTGGGGCCCTGCATACTGGTAACCGTTACTGCACATGAGGCATTGAGGTGCTGCATAGTGTTACCCGTAAGTGCACATGAGGAATTGGATGCTGCATACTGTTACCTGTTACTGCACATGAGGCATTGGGATGCTGCATACTGTTACCCATTACTGCACATGAGCCATTGGCATGGTGCATACTGTTACCTGTTACTGCACATCAGGCATTGGGGAGCTGCATACTGTTGCCTGTTACTGCACATCAGGCATTTGGGAGCTGTGTTCTGTTACAAATTACTGGACTTCCGGCATTGGTACAGGACGAACAGTTTTGAACAACCAAAAAGCATCCCTGGCCTCTGCATTTATGGTAATCATAATTTTTGTGAAAAAGAACAGAAAGAGGAGAGAGGCCAGAAGGACTCTGTGAATTCTGGAATCCATAACTTTACAAAAAATAAAAAATCTGGATGAATATGTGCAGCTTGCATAGTATAGAGAGACTGAGCGTTGACTCTGACTAAACCAACTCAGTTTTGATTTGCACTGGAAATGGGGAAGCAATATGGGAATCAAGGGAAACAACAACGCAATGCTGGTGTCCCTCTCCATCTAGGGAGTTTGAGGGAGATGGACATGCTTTCTGCTAATTCATCCTTAGTGGAGGCCACAAACCTAGCACAGTCTCCTTTTATATTGTTTTGTGTCTGTATTCAAATGTTAATTTTAACCTGTTCTAGCATGTTTGGTCAGACTGAATTCCCTCAGTCTCTCTACATAGTGTATGACTTCCAGCCCCTTTATTGCTTAACACTGTTTTCCTCTGAATTCTTTCTAATAATGCTGTTTCATTATTTCTTTATTGTCCACTGAACTGAACTGAAACAAAACACTTTAGATGGGGCCTCACTGGCTTCCTACAAACTGGTATCATAACCTCTGTGTCCCTACAGTCTGAGGTGTATCCAAGCATTCTTGTAGCCTTGACGACCACATTTCACTTTATAATTGATGGTTATTATCACTCATACATCTTCTCTTGGTCATTCACTCCAAGAGGTACCTCCTTCATCCTTTATTATTCCCATGGATCATAGTGTCCAAAGTGCTGTACCTTGCATCTATTTACATTACTTCTCAATGTCCACTTTCCTTTCCAGGCTGTCTGCCTTTCTACTCCCTTATTGAGCATGCTCAGTCATCTTTCACCACATCCCTCTTTTGATGTCACTACAAAGAATCTGATCCTTTATTAGATGTGCATTGCTACGATGGACACAACTGTATTGAAGAAGGCCAGTCCACACTGTGTCCCCAGTGATATACCACTACGTGTTCTTCTGTACCTTTCAGTGCAGTTACACATCTGTCCTACGGGTCACTAGTTCACTCCATTTTACTGGTCTTCTCCTTCTCTATGTTATGTTGAGTCAGAGGCCTTGCTTATATTAGACCCCAGTAAAACAAACGTGCTGTGTCTATCCATTTCCACTGCAATCCAGTAACACAACTAGATCAAGTTTGGCGAGCACAATATCTTGTCTTACGAAGTCATGCTGATTAGTACCATGGAATGTCTTCTCTTGGTGTGTTAGCAGACTGTCCCTTGGTATTTTATCTAGTACATTTCATACCACTAACTGCAGGCTGTCTCTGTATTTTATCATTTATTTTTGTTGTTTGTGTTGACAATTGGTACAGTCACACTCATTTTCTAGTCCTGTGAGATCTCACCATTACCACAGCGAAGGGGTTCATCAGGAGGGCACAGGTTTCTTTGACATTTTAATTTCATCTGGTCCTTATGCCTTGTTCTTGGCCTGCTTTGCCAGCTCCATATGCACCTTTGAAGCTTTAATATTTCTGTTGGTACATTACCCTTTCTTGTTCTTGGCCATTCCTAGCCAACTCCTTGCCTCCCTTTTCAGGGGTAAAGACAAGTGAGCAAAATTCACTATGTCTCTTCATATGTTCTGTATTCTGTGTATTATTTTTGTCCTTTGTTAGCTTGATCACTTCTGTCCTTGCTTCTTTATTTTGAATTATGTACCTAAATATTACGTTTGTCTTTTCAGAAATGTCTACCTGTCAACTGTCCAGATTTTCACAGAATGTCTATATTTTTGCCTCGTATATTTGGTCTGTTCCTGAAGTCAATAAATATTGGTGTACATTTGAATTTCAGACTTAATATCCATCAGAAAAAGAAGATTAACACAAATCCTGTAATTCTAGCAACTCTCTAAGTTTATAAGATTGGTATATCACATCTGTCGCTATTTTTTGGACCTTTGTCCCCCATTATTTTAGGCTTATTCCAGATTTCTTGTGCTAAGAGTTTAAGAGGCAGGTGTATGAACTACACTTCAGGATTCATATTGCTAGATTGATGGCAGTTCCAGCAATCACAAAGCCACAGAAAAAAGTTTACCTGAAAGCACTTTCAGCAAAAATCTAAACAGTCTTTTTTTTGCAGGGGGCAAGTCTCTCTTCACCCCCATGTGGGGGGATCAGTCCTGACACCCCCACGCCACCAAACATAAATATACTTACTCTGAGTCTGCATAACAGTGGAAACAAAGGAATCCTCCACTAATGCTGAAAGTTCTTTTGATTAAACTTTTTCAGCCGATTTGCGCTCTTCCAAACAACCTTCCTTAGAAGTACATAATAGGCATAATTAGAAAGACACATTGCTGTCCTTCACCCCATTGCCTTTCTTTTCCTTTCTTGTTGTCACTTTTTTATCTTTTTCATAATAGATCTGCCGTTTACTTTCTCAGTTGCTTCTGTTTCATGATCTCTGCTCATCCATATTGTCTTAATACTTCCCTTATTTTCCTCATCGACTACATCAAATTCCTTCGTTCCTTGCTCTTGCTTCTCTTACGTAGCCGTCAACTCGCACTACTATGGACTAGGACAAAGAGGTACTGATAGCCTGTCAACTCGCACTACTATGGACTAGGACAAAAAGGTATTGATAGCCCTTTAACTCGCACTACTATGGACTAGGACAAAGAGGTACTGATAGCCCGTCAACTCGCACCACTATGGACTAGGACAAAGAGGTACTGATAGCCCTTTAACTCACACTACTATGGACTAGGACAAAGAGGTATTGATAGCCCTTTAACTCGCACTACTATGGACTAGGACAAAGAGGTACTGATAGCCCTTTAACTCGCACTACTATGGACTAGGACAAAGAGGTACTGATAGCCCTTTAACTTGCACTACTATGGACTAGGATAAAGAGGTACTGACAGCCCTTTAACTTGCACTACTATGGAGTAGGACAAAGAGGTACTGATAGTCCTTTAACTCGCATTACTATGGACTAGGACAAAGAGGTAATGATAGCCCTTTAACTCACACTACTATGGACTAGGACAAAGAGGTACTGATAGCCCTTTAACTCGCACTACTATGGACTAGGACAAAGAGGTACTGATAGCCCTTTAACGTGTACTACTAGGACAAAGAGATACTAATAGCCCTTTAACTTGCACTACTATGGACTAGGACAAAGAGGTATTGATAGCCCTTTAACTTGCACTATTATGGACTAGGACAAAGAGGTATTGATAGCCCTTTAACTCGCACTACTATGGACTAGGACAAAGGGGTACTGATAGCCCTTTAACTCGCACTACTATGGACTAGGACAAAGAGGTACTGATAGCCCTTTAACTCACACTACTATGGACTAGGACAAAGAGGTACTGATTCTACAACAAATCTACTGACTATGGCCAGAGCTAAGATGTGAACCACCCTAAAGCTACAGAGGAGATGCCACAATAAGTTCATAAATGCTTAACCTAAATTCCATGGTCCATGACTTGAAATTTGTCAAAGAGATGCAGAAATAGTGTTGAATAGTTCCACTGGAATCAACCCATTAAGAGATTGCTTACTACTCAAACAAGGGCAGTCTCCATAATTATAGCCTGTGTGAAACCCATCTTGAAAGGGATCCATCAGCCCACTGAATGTGAGAAGTGTCTTAAGTTGTTTGTAGATCGTCTTTTCAATAACCTTTCCTAAATAAGAAAGCCAAGAGACTGGACAACAGTTGTCAGAGGTTTAAGGTCCCTGGCAACGTTTATTGAGGACAGGGATAAGAATACCTTTCTTTTTAAGGCAGCTGGTAAAATCCTAAACCTCAAAAAAAAAAAAAAAAAAAAAAAAACAAGATCTGGAATATCATTGGGCCATGAACATCAAAACTGTCCAGAGCCAATCTTGGTGGAGAAGGGTCCAGCCTGCAGGTGGAATGGGATGGCTGGAGCTGGAGCTACTGGTAATGAGGTGAGATGGTGGCCCTACAGACATTGCTAATATTGTTGGTGGCAAATTATCTTGCAGTGTCAGTCTGTTTACTCTCCCCTCTCCTCTGTTACCTCCATTACTCTTCCAACACCCCTCCCGAGATTAATTTGGGTCAAGTCCTTTTGGTTCTTTCCACAATTAAAAGTGCTAGTTCTATGGGTCCTGAAAATAACCCTGACCATCTGCTAAGAAGCATAAAATCCATCCTAGCAAAACTCTGTCATCAACTCCTCAACTTGAGTCACCAATTAGTTATGTCTCTGAGGTGCGGTGCACTTGCAGATAGGTTGTCCATCTACTGACCCTAGAGATTGCAGGCATATTAATGCTGCTGGTATTTGCATGGCGATGGAATGTACTATAGTTCAACTAATAAACAATGATGTAAGTGACTATACAGTCATTGATTCACAACTGCACTGCATTGTAAAAGTCAGATCTTCTCTGTTCAACCTAGCTGAATTCTTTGGAAGGGTTATTAAGACCATGGATAAGGGTCATACACCCCACAGTTTTATCTGGATCTCACCAAGGTGTTTGACACTATATTCTATGCAGAGATTATTAACAAACTCTCATAAGTCAACATTAACCCATAACAGTTCACAGACTAAGTGAATGGTTCTTTGACAAAGCCCATGCCATTAAGGTTAGGGAGGTTTGCTCTAGACAGAAAAAAATTTCTACAGTGGTGGCTACAGGGTTCTGTCCTGGCCCCTTATCTTCTGTGGCTAACCATGTTTTCTGATGACTACAAACTGGATGCAACTGGGTGCTGTTATCAAATTCCATTATGATATTCAAATTGTCCAGCAAGAGCTGTACTAAACTAATTGTTGGGGTTTTAATCCTGAGCTTTTTCTCCACACCAAGAAACATACCATAGTTTCATTTGATAAATCTTGCATCACAACTGATTACCACATAGATAACATTCTACTTAAACTTGGCATAGTCATCAGGGACTTGGGTACATATAATAACAGGCACTCATTAAGGACTTGGGTACATGTGATAAGAGGCACTCATCATTGACTTGGGTACATGTGATAATAGACAGTCATCAGGGACTTGGGTAAATGTGATAATAGGCAGTCATCAGGGACTTGGGTACATGTGATACTAGGCGGTCATCGGAGACTTGGGTACATGTGATAATAGGCAGTCATCAGGGACTTGGGCACATGTGATAAGAGGCGGTCATCAGGGACTTGGGTACATGTGATAATAGGCAGTCATCAGGGACATGGGTACATGTGATAATAAGCGGTCATCGGGGACTTGGGTACATGTGATAATAGGCAGTCATCAGGGACTTGGGTAAATATGATAATAGGCAGTCATCAGGGACTTGGGTAAATGTGATAATAGGCAGTCATCAGGGACTTGGGTAAATGTGATAATAGGCAGTCATCAGGGACTTTGGTACATGTGATAATAGGCAGTCATCAGGGACTTTGGTACATGTGATAATAGGCAGTCATCAGGGACTTTGGTACATGTGATAATAGGCAGTCATCAGGGACTTGGGTACATGTGATAATAGGCAGTCATCAGGGACTTGGGTAAATATGATAATAGGCAGTCATCAGGGACTTGGGTAAATGTGATAATAGGCAGTCATCAGGGACTTGGGTAAATGTGATAATAGGCAGTCATCAGGGACTTTGGTGCATGTGAAAATAGGCAGTCATCAGGGACTTTGGTACATGTGATAATAGGCAGTCATCAGGGACTTTGGTACATGTGATAATAGGCAGTCATCAGGGACTTTGGTACATGTGATAATAGGCAGTCATCAGGGACTTGGGTACATGTGATAATAAGCAGTCATCAGGGACTTGGGTACATGTGATAAGAGGTGGTCATCAGGGACTTGGATGCATGTGATAAGAGGTGGTCATCAGGGACTTGGGTACATGTGATAATAGGCAGTCATCAAGGACTTGGTTACATGTGATAATAGGCAGTCATCAGGGACTTGGGTAAATGTGATGATAGGCGGTCATCGGGGACTTGGGTACATGTGATAATAGGCAGTCATCAGGGATTTGGGTAAATGTGATAATATACAGTCATCAGGGACTTGGGTACATGTGATAACAGGCAGTCATCAGGGATTTGGGTAAATGTGATAATATACAGTCATCAGGGACTTGGGTACATGTGATAATAGGCAGTCATCAGGGACTTGGGTACATGTGATAATAGGCAGTCATCAGGGACTTGGGTACATGTGATAATAGGCAGTCATCAGGGATTTGGGTAAATGTGATAATATACAGTCATCAGGGACTTGGGTACATGTGATAAGAGGCGGTCATCAGGGACTTGGGTGCATGTGATAATAGGCAGTCATCAGGGACTTGGGTACATGTGATGATAGGCTATCATCGGGGACTTGGGTACATGTGATAATATACAGTCATCAGGGACTTGGGTGCATGTGATAATAGGCACTCATCAGGGACTTGGGTACATGTGATAAGACGCAGTCATCAGGGA
The DNA here is from genome assembly GCF_019279795.1 of Protopterus annectens. Classification (NCBI taxonomy): domain Eukaryota; kingdom Metazoa; phylum Chordata; order Ceratodontiformes; family Protopteridae; genus Protopterus; species Protopterus annectens. Next base: position 1,336,647,049 of record NC_056746.1, on the reverse strand, counting down.
CTTGGGTACATATGATAATAGGCAGTCATCAGGGACTTGGGTACATATGATAATAGGCACTCATCAGGGACTTGGGTACATGTGATGATAAGCTGTCATCGGGGACTTGGGTAAATATGATAATAGGCAGTCATCAGGGACTTGGGTACATGTGATAATAGGCACTCATCAGGGACTTGGGTACATGTGATAAGAGGAACTCATCAAGGATGTGGCTATATTTACTGATAACTGACTCTCCTTTGACAGCCTTGTCTCTCTGGTGGTTAGAAAATCTGTTTGCCTTGCAAAACTTATCCTTCCTGTTATCTGTTCAACGCCCAGTGAAGAGAACATTCAATTGTATTCATTCCCTATTAGGTGTGTCATTAAATACAATTGTAGAGAATCCTTGGCATGTACGTCACTTGGCAATTAAAAGAGCTTGAGGGACTTAATCATTTCCTAATGAAGAATATCTGAAGTCAAAGTACCCTTAGCTACTCTGATAGATTAAAATCACTGTACCTTTACCCAGTTTCATACGAACTCCTGAAGGGTAATTTCTGCTTAGTTTTCCATGTTATAAATTACATAGTACTCTTTGAATTCCTTCATGTGAAAAAATGGTGTTAATTTAAAAACGTGTTTAAGAGAACAAACCTATACTAACACCTCAACAATACTAGATGACATAATAGGGACTTCATTCATTTATCCAAAATTTCTTAAATAAGCTTCCATTCCTTATCAGTCAGAGTACTTCTGTAGCAACCCTTAAATCCAGTGTGGCCAACTAGATTGGTGATAAACTTTCACCAGAAATATGTGGAAAACTTGTCTTAATGGGGGCACTGCTGGTCTCCCTACTTGGTGAGGGAGCTGAGCTTCTCAATGGCTATAAGCTTAGTAAAAACCTATGAAACTAGGAACCTATTATACACTGGACATTATTGTTCAAATTAACATGTTTCTAAACAGCATTTTAACATGTTTAAAATATTTAATATATGGAGGACATGATTTAAAAAAATTGAATAGTGTGTTCCAACAGAAGAGGATAAAAGAAAACGTATTTATTTCCCTATAATGTAATGATCATAAAATGTCATTTCTTATACCTGTTTTAATTCTGCGCCTCCTAAATCCGGCACCTGTATTTGTTCTTATTTAATCTTTCTGTGAGCGGCAGCACTGAAAACCTCCTGCTGGTTCATGACACTTTCCCTTGATTGCTCATATTACTAATCTAACGATAGTAACTAATTATTTTCATTTGTTAAAAGGACCATTTTTGGGTATGACCATATATGCATGTGCAATTGTTTTTAAACATAAGTCTTATACAAATCATATGCTAAGTAAATTCATTCTATGGTTACCAAGTATTACAAACAATAATCCCACAGTTTCTTTTCATCTGCTGTTGCAGGAGAGATAATCAAAAGAAAAAGGAAATAAAAAACATTTTTATGCTGAAATCTTTATGTGTCTGGATTCGAGTGATATACTGCTAGAAGTTTCTTTCACAAGTGTGTGGAATAATAGCCTTTTTATTATCAAAAAGATAAGATGCAATTTCCATTTCATTGGGTTTAGTTATCTTCTTTGATATAATCAGTGCAAACTAAAAATAGTTCTGCTTTAAAAATATGAGCAAGACTGCTTTTCCATTTTCTTAAAAGACAGAGAACCTTGTCATACTATTATATGCAATTCCAGTAATAAAATTCTGCTATTTTCTGAAGCCTGAAGAATTGCAAAATAGGATAATGATTAATGTGTAAACAAGAACATCAGCAGCACCAAACAGAACAAGAAAGAAAAATATTTTACTAAAAATCAACCAAAAGCTTTCCAATAAATAACATCAGTTTTCCCCATAGACAAGCTTTTTTCTGACCATGTCGACATCCATGTGACAAAACTTAGATATGGAGTAGCAAATTACACACAAAGCAGTTACCAGCATGGCTGATCCACGCATTACAGACACAGCAGTTACCTGCATGCCTGACTCACACATTACACACAGCAGATGCCTGCATGCCTGACTCCACCAAATTACCACATAGCAGTTACCTGCATGCCTGACTCCAAACATCAAATTGCACACAGCAGTTACCTGCATGCCTGACTCACATATTACACACAACAGTTACCTGCAGGCCTGACTCACACATTACACACACAGCAGTTACTTGCATGCCTGCCTTACACATTACACACACAGCAGTTACCTGCATGCCTAAATCACACATTACACACACAGCAGTAACCTACATGCCTAACTCACACATTACACATAGCAGTTAGCTGCAGGCCTGACTCACAAATTGCACACACAACAGTTACTTGTATGACAGCAGTTACCTGCATGCCTGACTCACATATTACACACACAGCAGTTACCTTCATGCCTGACTCACACATTGCACAGAGCAGTTACCTGCATGCCTGACTCACACATTACACACAGCAGTTACCTGCATGCCCCACCCCAAACACCAAATTACACACAGCAGCTGCCTGCGTGTCTGACTCACATATTACACACACAGCAGTTACCTGCATGCCTGTCTCACATTACACAAACAGCAGTTACCTGCATGCCTGACTCACACATTACACACAGCAGTTACCTGCATGCTTGACCCCAAACACCAAATTACACATAGCAGTTACCTGCATGCCTGACTCCAAACACCAAGGGCTCTATCAGTGCTCATTTGGCATATGACAGTGGGGACTGGGGGAGCGCTATGCAAAATACTTAATGGGTCTTGAACTTCATATGTTTTGGAAGTCTGAAACCACATATGATTTGGGGGGGAATGTATTATTTTTTCACAGTAGTCCCAAGTCAAACACCTCATTTTGCAAACTTTACAGGAACACAATCACTTAATGTTATGAACATTTCATGGTCACAAAAGAAATCATGTGCTCGTGCTCACTTATGATTATCCCAGCCAACAAATTATATATCACTTAATGGCTAAGTACTTGAAATATACTGTACTAATCTAAAGGCACTTGTCCTGCTTATTGTAACATTTCCAGGTTTATTAAAAAGAAAACGTTTAGCTTCCATATCAGCAGCTAACAAAAGCTGAACATAAAATTATAACTAGTGGAGGACTGCACAGAGCAGTGTTGGGTCCCATCCTGTATGGAATTTCTTTTTAAGACATTCAGTAATATTCCACACATGTAGTTGGTTAATTTTGCTCATGACTGCAGGCTGGGGACTGTTTTCTATGGATCTAGTGATACTAAACTGCTCCAACAAGAGATGTAATATGTACATACTGTACCTAGTGTACTGAAAACGGTCTCAAGCTAAATGCAGAAAAGTGCAGTGTAACAGCATTCAGCAAAAACCTGCTCCCACTTTATATAAGGGGCACTCCTCTTCAAACAGGGATGTGAATTTTAATGTGGACAGCTGTCTGTCATTTAATCATTATTTTTTCCATCATAGTCAGAAAATCATTCTGTCTGGCCCAGTTAATTTCCAAGAGAATATCTTTAATATCCAGACAAGGCATTTTACCACTGTATTCTTCCTCTGACAGATCCATCACTGAATATAGTGCCTTTTAGGTATGCACAAATCAAGCACATACCTCAATGGGAAAGCCACAATAGCTTTTTAACCAATAAAATGAAAGGGCTTAAATCCTTCATCTATACCAATATACCAGCACAATATTAAAGCACAAGTGGAAGGCCCAAGGAATCAAACTGCTGAAGGTAAAATCCAGAAGAACTTTAATCTAGAAACGTTTTGAAATAAAACCTTGCTTAAAACTATGAGAGATAAGTGCTTTGATTCACAAAAATACATGAACTTCATCAGATAAACATTGCTGGAAATACACACACAGTTTATAACATTTGTGTTCAATCACATGACCGCCAAGCCCCAAGGAAATGAAGCATCTTAAAGGAATCACTACAAAGAAATTGTGTGTAGCACTGAATCAGTTCAACTGACAAAATTTACAAACAAGAAAAAAAAAAAAATATATATATATATAGATTCACTTTACAAGTCGAGATACCGAAATATCGAATTTCAGTATCTCGAGACTGTAAAGTCGACAATGCACAAAACCAAATGTACACATTCTCGAGACCCAGAATATTGAAACTCCAAAATATCAAAAATCAGAGTTTGCGAAAAACTTTATTTACTATATGAGGTCCAAACACTTCCTTTATTTAGTGTATGTGCTCCAAATACTTTCCGTCACCATCATAACTCCAACAACATCACCAGCAAATACATAATGCACCATCCACTAATCGAGAGACTTCACAGGTATTCTCCACTTCATGTGCTGTCAGCACTCCTCGTCACTGTAAGAACTCCACTGCCATGACACGTACATAAAAATCATACAATCCTTCACTAGGAACACTCTCACACCACTGCAATCACAGAGAGTATCCTGTACCGCTAAAGAATACGAATAGTAAGCACACAGATTGTAATTTACATGGCTCACACTTTTAGAGCTTGTGTAAGCACACAGATTGTAATGTACATGGCTCACACTTTTAGAACTCGTGCAATTGCTCTCAAGATACCCACTGTATCATAAGATCCTCTGTTATTCAGAATATGCTCAAATTCTGCATGTCTCCAGACTACCTGCCATCTTTTCGGTGAAGGCTGACACCCACCAGCCATCCGAACCCTGAGTTCTTCTACCCGATCCTGCCAGTGTTGACATCAAGATACCCAAATCTGTAGCTCTGGCTCTTAATAAACATTTTAGTCTACGATGCCAGGCCTCCATAAAGTTTTGCGTCTGGCATTTAAGTCAAACACATTCCAGAACTCAACAGGAAAAAGGGGTGGGAATCTACATTGAGACATGGTTGTTGTTGTTGTGTCTTTCGGCTTATCCCAGTTAGGGGTCGCCACAGCAGAACTCCGGTCCGCTAATGTTTAGTAGTGGATTTTTACATGCCGAGTTACCAGCCCTGACCCACAACCTTCAACAAAGGCACACCCATTCATGCATGTCTCCACACAGAAGACGATCTAGCTGAGAATCGAATGGGACAACATCTTGCTGTGAGGCAACAATGCTACCACAGCATGACTACCGCAGGTCTATATACATTGAGACATGGTACGTGTACTCAATTTCCATTTGCCGTGAACATACCAGTCTGAAAAGTACTGTATCAACTCTCTTCCTTCTGCAGGGAAGGACTCTCACAGCAGTGCAAATGCCGGTAAAACCTCTTCTCAGGCAGGTAAGCCATTGCCACAAAACACTTGACTGATAACTGAAAGTTATAATCAGCATTATAAAGAGACACCAAACCTAACTGCTGTACTTTTCGCCAGATATTCTGGCCAAAGTGGAACATACAGCCTTTAGCTGTAACACCATTAATATTTGATTTAATACTTTTAATAGCCGCTATTTCGAAATATGACAGCACATAATGGAGAGAGGTGTCAAAGCCATGTTCTGCAAGCAACACAGTGCCACATATAATTCTATGCCTTCAATGATTTTTTACTCATCAAACAGAATAATAATGGCACAGATTTGCTATAGCCACCGTATTTGACTAGTCCATGTATACTGTAAAGTTAAAGGCAGATGATGCCCTTATAGAAAAACGTGCCGTCCATCAACCATATTGTAGCGTTGCTGAGATCGTATAGGTTATTGGCAGTAGTAAGGACAATTACTATGTTATCTGTGCCAGTATCAACAATATTCTTTTCTACAAACACCCCTGTTTATTGTAGCGTTGCTGAGATCGTATAGGTTATTGACAGTAGTAAGGACAATTACTGTGTTATCTGTGCTAGTATCAGCAATCCTCTTTTCTACAAATACCCCTGTTTTCCTGGGGAAGTGGTTTACATCTGTATCCTGTAACTGCATGGTGGGGTTGCTAGTATGTCTGGTGTCTTTCCTCCTCACCCTCCCAACTTGCTGTAATAGTGCTTTTCGTGAAGGTAGGTTAGGGATTATATCTACAGATGTGGAAGCTAGAGCACCATCCACTAGCAAACATGACACTTCAGCCCTATGTTTCAGTTCTGAACATACCTTGTACCTGGCAACTTCAGTTTGATCCCCTGCATGATTATGCTGGACAGTTTTAAGTAACTCTTCTCCAGTGGCACAAGTCATTGTAATTGCCCTGCCTTTACGCTGTTGGGCAACTTTACACTTGCAACACCAATACTTTTTATTTTTCAGAGATCTTTCTTGGTTCATAATATATCTTTGTAGTAGCAGCACCGCTTCACCTTTTTGTGAGATACCCGTTTCGTAAATTGTACCTAAACGTCTTGGTGCAGGGTATTGCACGTCAGCCATACTGCCTACAATGCTCCGTAGACCCAGCTACTGGGGACAGAAGCTATATATATGAAATTGCTGTGGGAGGTGTTAATTCAGTTATTTGTGCTGCGAGTAAGTGGATTTTCGGTTTTGTGAATTGTCGACTTTACACTCTCGAGATACTGACATTTGATATTTCGGTATTCAGAGCTTGTAAAGTGAATATATATATATATGGGTCTATATGACTTGGTCGACAGTTCATATGATCGACTGTTTATTTGGTCAACAGTTCATTTGATCGACAAGCATTTTAGGTGGGGGGCTGTGCCCACCACCCCCCCAACTATATATATCAACTCCAGGGTCACACAACATTGGGGAAGGGGGCAAATGCTTGTCGATCAAATGAACTGTCGACCAAATAAACAGTCGATCATATAAACTGTCGACCAAGTCATATAGACCCATATATATATATATATATATATATATATATATATATATATAGATATATATATATATATGTGTATATATAAAATAATATAAAATGCATTCCCTATAAAATCAGAAAAATTAAGACAAAAGTATGTAAAAAAATATAAAATATAAACCTTTTATTTAGGGGTCATTTTTCCAGTGCTTTTAACTTGAGCAAACATGCTATTGAAACATGTTCATTGAGTCCAGGCCAGTTATTGGCATTCAAATGCAGCTGTCAATATAGTTCACATTTTTCCAGTAATAAAGTCCATGAACTTTCATTACTCTTGGAAGGCATTTGTTCCAAAATTCAAAATTTGAACGTGTGGTGTTGGTAACATTTTATGTGTTTGTAATGGGCGTTATTCTCTTTTTTCATTCTGATTTCAAATGTTCATATATTCTGTCCCTCATTCTCCTCTCCGCTTTTCCTATGTAAAAACAGGGGCAGAACATACACAGTGCACAATATACCACCTTTGTTGTACAACGATTGAATATGTTTCTTATAGCAAACACCTGGTTGTTCAAAGCAATTTCATGACACTCCAAAATATTGGAGCAGTAAGGGCTGCAACCACACTTTTTCATCCCCATAAATTCAGAATTTTGCTTATGTTGGTTTTTGGATCAACTGTGTTTTAATATTGTTTTCAAATTCCTGACCCTTTTAAACACCACTCATGGACCCAGCCCCACATAATCACGAATGGTATTCTCTTGTAGGAGAAGACACCAATTCTTTACCAGAACTGATTTAATGGGGAGACCTTCAGTAGAACAGATGTAATAAAAGAATTCCTGAAGGTCTCTGTGTTTGTGGTCTCAGCCATGGGTGGTATTGATCTAGTATCCCCACCCTCTTGGACTTCCTGACTTCTGTTGTTGGTTACACAAGGGGCCCCAGAATTGGCACAAAATGATGAGAGTCACGTTTATTGATCACCTCTGGCATCAAGTTGTCTACAAATTTTGCAGGACAGCCACATTTTAAAAACATGTTTTTCATCAATATGCACTCATCCCAAAAGGCAGTATCTTCTGTGGTCATTCGGGCTTCCCTCACAAACTAGCCCTTGACCACTGCCCTTTTCAGTGTTATAGGGTGCAAACTGTCAAAATGGAGAAAACGGTTTGAATACGTGGGTTTCCTATAAATTTTGGAGGTGAATCTTCTGTTTGTGTTGTCCTTGGCCAGCCATATATCCAGGTAAGCTATGTTCACATCATTACTGTCATTGGTGAATGCAAAAAACTCTGTTATTTGATTGATATATGGAAAACATCGATGTCTGTGCTGTAACTGAAACCTGGTTCAAGGCTCCTGAGAGCACCCCGGCACTGTTAGGTTTTACCTCATATCATGCGTTCCGGCCCCAAAACCCGGACCACACCACAAAAGGAGGGGGTGTATCCATATTCATAAAGGATACCCACACCTCCAGGTTGGTGGCAACGCACGAAGCTTCGGAAACCATCCAGGTGCAACTAACCATAGGCAAAACTGCTCTACAAATTGTAGCATGCTACAGGCCACCCTCTCAAACTCAGGAATCCCACACAGCCTTCCTGAAGACACTGGAGAGTATAAATGTATCTCCAAACACCATCATATTGGGCGACTTCAACTACCCGAATATAGACTGGGAACATTACTCAAGCCCTAACCTTCTAGCCCAACAGTTCCTGGAGTTCATAAATTCAAATGCCATGGAACAGCTAGTCACTGTTCCCATGAGAGGAGAAAATATACTAGACCTCAATATCACAAACATGGGGACAAAATGCTCCACACCGGAAGTATATCTCTCATTGGTGAGATCTGATCATAAACTAATCTCACTGGAAATCCACATCCCGCCCCCACCCCAAACAAAAAAAACCACAGTGAAGAACTTCTCTAAAACAAACATCACACTACTCAAGACTGGTGTGGTATCCTTCAAGGCCCCTGAGTCAGTGGAAACCACAACCCAAGCTGCGGAAGCCCTTACAAATGCCTTCTATGAACACCTCCAGGACTGCATGGATCAGGCAATCCCAAATAAAACCAAGACTCTTTCCACAAAGGGCAAACGTCCAGTCTGGTGGACCCCAGCCATTAACAAACTTTACAATAAGAGGAGAAAGCTATTACATGACAGAACAAAATCCATAAAAGGGAAGTCACCCCTGATCATTATTAGTAAAAAAATATGAGCACTCATAAAATCAACTAAGGCCAATTTTGAGAGAAAAATTGCCATGGATTCAAAGGACAATCATAAGGCCTTTTTCAGCTATGTTAGGAACCTGGGTGGAAACTCCCAGATATGCTCAGAATTAGTCCAAAATGATACAAAAATCACTGAACCCACAGACATTGCCAACATACTGGCAGACAGGCTCAGTGCAAACTTCACCCCCTCTCCCCTAAAGGAGAGATAACTATCCCAGCGGAGTGTAGCCTCCCAGACATCTCAAATGCGCAGGTGAAAGCTGCTCTCTAAAGCTAAAAACACAGCATCAGTGGGACCAGATGGTGTCCCCGGCTGTGTGCTACACGAGCTAAATGAGGAATTAAACCTGCACATAAAGCAGCTGTTTAATCTCAGCCTTACCACAGGATACATGCCCAAGGAGTGGCGTACGGCAACTGTGGTCCCACTCCACAAAGGCGGTGCCTCTATGGACCCTGGTAATTACCGCCCCATAAGCTTAACAAGTCTAGTCTGCAAAGCTATGGAGAGGATCATAATGGAGCTCATAAACAAAGATATAGGGGACTTGCAGACATTGGACCCGACCCAGTTTGGCTTCGTCAAGGGCAGATCATGCCTTTTGAACTTGGTCGACTTCTTCGAAACAGTCACCAAGGCCATTGATGAGGGAAAGGCAGTCCATACAGCCTACCTTGACCTTGCAAAGGCCACACAATACCCCACTCGGTATTGTAGAAAAACTTACCAGCTTAAATGTAAACCCATATGTCACAAGATGGGTTGCAAACTGGCTTAAGGACAGAACCCACAGGGTTAGAGTTGCTGGCGCTATGTCAGACTCCAAGCCGGTCACAAGTGGTGTCCCACAGGGCTCAGTCCTTGGCCCCCTATTGTTCGGCATCTACTTCTCAGAAGTACAGACCAACATGGGAGGACTTTGGCTGACAAAGTTTGCAGACGACTGCAAACTGGGCGCCATAGTGGAAAGTGCATCGGACACGGATATCCTTCAGAAGGGACTCACAGAAACAGATAGCTGGTGCAAGAGCCATGGCCTGAAGTTAAACGCCAGAAAATGTATAGTCATACCCTTCGGGGAAAACAAGGTAACCCCAAGCTACCATATAGGTGGCAATCCACTAAGCACAGAAGAGGTTATCAGGGACCTGGGGACCCAGGTTGACAGTGGCCTTTCTTTTGACACTCACGTTGCTAAAGTGGTTAGAAAGACCTTCTACATTGCCCACCTGATCATGAAGGGATTCACATCCAGATCTAGTGAGGTCATTGTTCCCCTGTACTCTTCACTTATCGGACCAATGATCGAGTACAATGCCCCATTCGGGATGTATCTCACCCGACATCTGCAGCAATTGGAGAGACCCCAAAAGTTCCTCACCAAAAGGATAAAGGGACTCCAAAATCTGTCATATGCTGCCAGATTGAAGAAACTCCAGCTCTATTCAGTCGCATACCGTCTTCTCAGAGGTGACATGTGCCTGACATACAAGGCCATGTCCAACCCGGAATTAATGGACATGCTCCACCTCAAAAATCCAAATCCACCAAAACCACTAGAGCAAGCGACTTAAACCTTAGCACGGATATAAATAGGATGTGCTGGAGGGATAGATTTATCACTCAGAGACTCCCTATGCTGTGGAATAAAATCCCGGTCCATGTGAGGCAGAGCACCTCGCTGGCTCTGTTCAAGAGAAATCTTGACCTGTGGATGGGAGATCGAGGGTTTACCCTGAATCATCTCTGTGTCACTGCTGGACAGAGGCACAACAAACTAATGGGCACAGTATTTTTTCATATAAGGGGTGGCGTAAGCCACAAAACTTTGGGCTAGGCTTATAAATGCCTTAGGGCAGATAGCCTAGTATAAACCTATGAACCTATGAACAACAAATGGGGGATGTTGTGAGCTTCACCATCCCACAGGATTAAAATATCATCCAATAAGCATGTGTAGAATCTACATGATGCAAAAAAGGGGGAATTAAATAAGAACTTCTTCTCCCATTGTATCATAATAATGTTGGCAAAAAGACCTCCACACGCTGCACCCATGACTACCTTTTGCTTGTTGTAAGAACAAATCACCTACAAATTTAACAAAACATTAATTTGGTCTTGTAGGATATTCTTCTCCATCAAAATGTCTGTTAGGTACAAAAGATAGACCTTGAGCAAATAAATCCCCATGACAAACACTGATGTTAACAGATGAAAGATTTTAGACAGTTAAATCACCAGTAGAATTCGTCATGGTGGTGCTTGGGATTAGCATACTAACACAATTCCTATCATTCTAGCAACTTTTTAAGTTTATAAGAGCAATATTTAAAATCTCTCCCTATTTTTGGGCATTTATCCCCCCATTATTTTAGGCTTGCTTTGTGCAGATTTCTTATGTTATCACCATGTCAGCTTACAACTGCAAATCTTGTTGCCTATTACACTTTGACTAACAGACAGACAGATGCACACATGTACATTACACATGTCGGTGAACAGTGAGGCTTTGACTCCCTTTCCCCAAAACAGTGCTGTAATGGCTAAGAGGTGCAAAAACTATTGGTACATGTTAACTCAGGACATCCCACAGACATTGTAGCAAGCCCACTGCACTGACACCAGTATCCCCCAAGTAAAGCCTTAAGCCAGTATCAGTCCAGCTTTGCCCCACGGTTCTGTTACTCCATATATGCAATAATTATACACACACGCAAAGACACACACATACACATGCACAGGTCCAGAATGGCACATGACAATGACGCAGTTACCAGCTCTCTGCAAAACAGTGTTACATAGCTACTGTGTCCAAATCGACTGCTGTGTTCTGTTTTGGCGCACACACACACACACACACACACACACACACACACACACACACACACACACACACACACACACACACACACACACACACACACACACACACACACACACACACACACACAGATCCAGAATGTCACATGATTACATCACATTGACCAGCTCTCTGTGTTGCATGACTCCTTTGTCCAAATCAGTTGCTGTTTTCCTGCTTAAGCACACACAGACACACACACACTCACATGCTCGCCCACTCCCACACACACATGCACACTCCACACAAAGACACATGCTGTCTTCATACACATGCATACATGCTCACCTACCCTACATGTTAAAAGAGAACACTGCATCTCATATTCTAATGTGATGGAATGAAAATAAAGTAGCAAACAGCTAAACAGCTGCCAGCAAAAACAGCTGTGGCAAACCAGCTACAGGCATAGGCAGCAGAGTAGAGAAAGTATGCACTGAACCTAAACAAGCTGCTTCCAGTTCCCACTTAGTCCCCACCCCTTAGAAATGCTGTTCCCCATGCAAAGCCCTAGAATGCCCAGTGGGCCTAATCCCAGCTGGAACCTCTGAGGCTGGAACCTCATGGAAAATGAAAAACAAAAAATGCATCAAAAAAGCCAATCCACCTAGAAATAGTTTGTTTTGACACAGGCTTGCCCCCTCAAACTCAAAAAAAGAAACAACAAACTGCTGAGAAGACTGCCTAAAATCTTAGTCCTGCATCAAATACAACGAATTGCCTGTGTACATCTAAAGTGTGCAAAATCTTTACACAAAATTGAGATCCCAAGCAGGATGCGGGGGTCTTATATTCTTTGCCCCTCTTGCCCTCTAAGAAACTGCTTGAACAAAAAAACAAAGGTGGGCACACAATCAGTGTGCTGATGAAATTGCTGCAATCTCTTTATGGAAGAAGGACAAACCCTTGTCTTTGTCCAATAATTCAGTAAGATATTGAAGAGCCACACTCAAATTAGGCTCTCTCCAAATTCTTGTTTTGTTGTACTCCAAAAAAAAAAACTCTTTCCATTTTTCATATGCGACTCCTTCTAGTACTAGGCCTCCAGCTTCCATAATCACATTTAAAACTTGTTTGTGAGATGAAGAGATTTGAGACATTTTGAGCTTGACATTGAGCAGACAGATGATAACAGAGGAGGAATCAGTGTAAAAGGCCATGGAGGCTTTTTTACAACTCCTTAGAAGTGTGGGTAGGTAAGCTGCGAGGCCAATCTGGAGCTATCAAAATCATCCTTGGCCTGTCTTGTCTGACCTTTAGTAATACCTTTGAGGTAGAGGTGGAAAGGCATAGACATGAGCAAGACAGTGTCCAAATCTCAGTGTCCAAATGTCCATACATTTTGTCCCATACATTTTGAGATACTCATATGCAGTTTGTTCTTTTCTTGAGCCAGAATCAGTTGCTGTAACGCAACATCTTTGAACTTGGGAATGTCCAGATAAGTGTTGAGGATAGATAAATCCAAAATTTGATATCCAGCACCCATCTGTCTTGAGTGGACTGGGAACCATAAGCAGGATATGTCCACCCCTTAGCAGGCCACATCCAAAATCCTGGTCTTAACATGCTCAGCTAAATTCTGATCCTTCAACCAGGCATGTAGGCATAGAACAGAACTAGTAGCAGCCACCCCTCGAGGAGGCCCTGAACAGCATCACAAACAGCATCAAACTTGCCCACCACTTCCCAGACCACCAGACACAAACCCAAAAATTTTTCACTTCAATATATTCTTCCGCCAAATCCACCTTCTTATTCAATTCCATGAAAGGAGATAATGATAATTCTGAGATATGAAACTGACAATTAACACAATTTCGCCCTCATGAGTGGAAGAAGTATATACTTTCTTCACACCCTATCAAAGCCCCCCTGCTCTTTATCAGAGGGTACAGGATTTTTAACCACAGAAGCTTTAACACCTTTTTAAACAAATACTTATGAGAACACAGGAGGAATACCCATTTAAAGTGCTCCTCATGGAGTGAAGAGTCTCTGAAAATGAAAATCCTCAGGAGGAATCATCCACATCAGAATCAGAATAAGTAGGAACTCTGCAAGTCTTCCACAGAAGACTCTGAAGCCTGTGAACACTGTTCAAAACTATCAAACTCCTGTTCCACCCTAGGCCTCTTATCAGGTGGGGCATAGAACCTCTAATCAGAGTAATCAAATCTTCTGCCATTTTAAGCATATGTTTAGAAGCCCCCACAGAAGCTCGTACTTGGCCTACCTCTAAAAGAAGCTTTGGTAACAGAAGGAGAAGCCCTAACTACCTTGGGAAGAGAAGGAAGAACAGTCACCTGGCCCCTCAGCCTGGCCTACCTCCTGAGAGGGCACATCCTGTAACAGTATCACCCCTAGGCTTCACTGTTTTGTCAGCATCCGACGGCATATTATAATGTTAAATCTAGCACAAGAGCCAACAACGCCGCCAGGCCCTGTCAGGCCCTAAACAAGGTATACACAATGTATGATAATCCCTATGTATCTGCTTCCCACAAGAAATACAGTTATTCTCTGATTTCGAAACGAAACTCGAAAAAAAAAAATCAGAACGCCAACCTGCAAGAAAAAAATTGCTTTGCTCGGACCATGCGGCAAAAGACTGAGGAAATGACGCCACTATACCCAATTGTCAGGACTGCAGCAAGGGAAGACGAAGAACATCTTCATCAATTCTGACATTAAAACAGTAAGCATATGAATGAGGGTGGCCTAATGGTTAAGGTGTTTGCCTTACAAACACAAGGTGCAGGGTTTGAGTCTCACAAGGGATAATTGGCTAGGCTTACAATGGCCCGCAAGGGCAGTTAGCTTAGTACTTATCTATGAATCTATGAATCTATGAATCTATGACTACAAAAAGCATAAAAAGCACAATGTGTGAATGCATTTGAATAATAATGAACTTGCCTGCATCTGATAGGAAGGGAATGGCACTTTAGAAAATGTCTGGCATGCCATCTGGAAGGGGACTGCAGACATCAGGACTCATGAGTGTGCTTCGGTTTTGAACAAAAGACAATGGAATAAGAGGTTTGACAAAAAGCAACTGGCTGACAGTTAAGCCACACCTACAGGTGTCTTAATTGTCCTGTCTGATAGCTAGTCATCCATCTTACTTTAAAGAAAAGAAAAAGTATAATTACAGTGAACCATGTAAAATGGACAAAATCTAATGTCATCAACTTCTGGCATTCCAGAAGAATCCAAACATATTATCTTTTTCTAATAAGATTTCAAGCCTGCATAAACTAAAGCTCTGCTGGTGATTTCTTGCTGGGTAAGGAAAGTAAACCTATATATTTTTGTCTGAGTGATAGAGCTGATTTCTGTTTTCCCTGCTCCCTTTTGTTTTCTGTTTTAAGAAATCTGCTTGGTCTTGTGTTATTGTTCTCTGAGAGAGATAGACACAATTATCTAGACTACAGATTTCACGTGTTTTTTCATTGGTTAAATAGTTTCTTGAGTGATACTTAAATACACAGTGAATTTCATGGGCTTTGTCTCTTTCTGAAAAGATTTCAAGCCTGCCTAAACTAAAGCATTGCTGTTGATTCCCTGTTATTTTGTCCCATGCACTCTCCCCTTTATTATTGATTGGCTTTTTAAACCTGACAATTTTTAAGCTGCCCACTCCTACAGTAAATTGAGCTTAATAAGCTCCTCTCTTTCTATACTGCTGTTGATATCTTGAATTATTGTTTTGCCTTTCCTTGTGCTTATATTGAAAAAGTGCATTTTGCCACTCATTGTCTGTTACTTGCTCTGAATTCATTATCTAGCTAGCTGTTGGATAAATCAGGGTATTTTTTAGTCTAGCAAGCACTTGTTTTAACATCAAGAGGTCAGTGGATTTCCCATCTAGTGCACCTGAGGTAGCCTGGTCTGTTTAGGTTGGGGAAACACTTCAGATTTTTGCATGTAGTCTTATTGGCTGGAGGGCATATTGATCAGCTTATCTTGTTTTTGGTGCCTTTATAAATTCTGTACAATTGAGTGGTTCTTGGCTCATTTATACAAAGTTAAGCAGTTTTACTGAATACTCACACTTTTATAATCTGTTTAAAGTGCACTGTTATAGCTGTATCTTTAAGCTTGTTTGTGGTACCATTTCATATATTTTAAGTTACTTTGTGGTAGCATTTCACTCCGGACTCTCTTTTACTGTGCCTCTACATTAGGAAGACTGGGATTATTCATCTAATGGCAGTAGGTGTTTACCTAGTCTACCTGAGCTGGGAAGCATACAAAGGGCTCTAAGTATTTTTTTTTTTTTTGCATTTTTCTTATATACTGTGATGGCACTTTAGCAGTTTCAAAAATGTACTGCCTGCTGCTGCTCTAAGTAGTTAATTGCACTGTATTACATTGTATCTGTCAGTTGTAGGACTGTTGAGGGTAGTGTGTGTGATCTTGTTGCACTTGGGATCCAAACCAGCTATTCTACATTAAGAAGATGTTTTTCTGCACTCTTGTGCCAGACACGTGCTGATCTAACCTGTCTGAGTTGGGGGATTGCGGGTGGAAGGCTTATCATGTCCTTTCCTTAATTGGTAGTTAGCTTAAAACTTGTTTCTCTTTATTCGTATTTAAGCCTCACATTTGCACAATGCTGGTCTTCTTGTGGTGATGGTTAACAGTGTCCTATATAAACGCAAAAGCCTAGAAGCTCAGTTTTCCCTCAACAGCTGTCACTGAAAAAAATTCCAAGCTATTCTCCTACTCTAGGGCAACTCCCTTGCACACTGAGCAGCATTGCCTTATTGATCAGTCTTAGCTTACACAAAGTGTAGGTCCATCTTGTAGTCTTGATGCTTCAAGCACAGTCCTGTCAAATTAAACTATTTCCTTACCTAAAAAACATACAGTAAAAGCCTGATAGCATAGACAGGCAGTTTCTCATCATCTCTGTGGCCAGCCTGATAGACATGGGCATCGTAGGTTAATGTAGTAATTATTTCATGTATACTGATAATCACTTACTCCTGAAACAAACCAATAATTTATGTGAGGGATGCAGTTACACTATAAAATTGGAGGCAAGACTCTCACATTAGGACAAATTGAATACCAAACAGGTTGTCAGCACACACACACACACTTCTCGGACTAAATAAGGACATCACACATAAACCCACATATGTGGAGGTATTCACTTGTAACTTATCAAAAGATCAGAGAGCTTCCAATTAGAAACCACTTACACACATAACAATACAAAAAAACAACCACAACACATAATAATGCACCCACCATTGTAACACCACATAAGGTGTAACACCACAAAACCTAATGTATTGGTCGTAGGTGACTCTATTGTGAGACACAGTGATGCTCTCCACACCAGGCTGGATAAGGAGCAGGTTACAGTTAGCTGCCTGTCAGGTGCCAGGATCTATCAAGTCACTCAAGCACTGAACTTACTCAACTACAAGTATTGGTATGACTCTGTTATAGTCCATGTGGAGGTGAATGTCTTGAGACATACTTCATTGGACCATATGAAAAGAGAGATGACTGAGCTCTCAGATTATGTGTCACAGACAGACATAATCCTAGTCTTTAGCAGCATTCTACCTTCTCCAAGGATGATGCCACAATACAAACAAAATATGGCTGACTTCAATAATTGGCTTAGCTACTGGTGTCAGTCGAGGGGATCCAATATCTGTCAGCCTGGGAAGACATGGTTGACAGGTCATGCTGCTCTGCCAGAGATTGTTTACACCTGTTGCCTCTAGAGTTTTGGATACTTTCAAAGGCATTAGCTACCATTATTGTCCCTTTGTTAGGCAGTGTCAAAGTAACCAACATCCTAACATAAAAAAAATCCTCTCTAGATAAACTCAAGGTACTGCTGCATAATGTTAGGAGTCTAAACAAAAAAACTGCACTCCCTAGAAACACTCCTCACTTTGGAATACGCTGACATCTATACAGTCACCAAAACATGGTTCAAAGGCCTGGAGAGCACCCTGGCCATAAGGGCTACAATGCCTTCCATAAGTTCAGACCGCAAACTGAGTATGAAAGAACCAAGAGAGGAGGTATATTCATAAGTACACCTCGAGATTGGCCATACAATATGACTCTCTTGAGCTACTACATATCCAATTAACTATAGGCAAAGCCTCCTACCACATCATAGCTAGTTATAGGCCCCCCAACATGAAACAGGAAAAGCATACCACATGCCTGGATTTACTGAAGTCACTTGCTATACACACACCAACTGCAGCAACTCAAGATAGATATGGCTAGGCTTGTAAGGACTCTAGGGTGGTTAGCCTAGTAACCTTCTATGAACCTATGACCCTTTAGTTAGTTAGTTAGTTAGTTAGTTAGTTAGTTAGTTAGTTAGTTAGTTATATGCATTTGTTTACTGGGAAATCTACCAGGCCAGGGTGAGCCTGCTTTCATTAGAAGCCTGGGGAGAAAACCTCCAAAAACAAACATGATAAAGCCACAGAAACAAAATATAGAAATCAAGCAGCGATGGTACAGAACACATTACAGAATAGGTAATACAATAAAAGAGATAAAATCAAACATCTGTATAACTAGTATTAAGTATGCAAGCCAAACAAGAATACAGCTAATGACATGGGATATTAGTGAATGTGTGAACAATAAAGTGAATGTGTGAACAGTACAGTGAATGTGTGAACAGTACAATGAATGTGTGAACAGTACAGTGAATGTGTGAACAGTACAGTGAATGTGTGAACAGTACAGTGAATGTGTGAACGGTACAATGAATGTGTAAACAGTACAGTGAATGCGTGAACAATACAGTGAATGCGTGAATAGTACAGTGAATGTGTGAACAATGCAGTGAATGTGTGAACAGCACAGTGAATGTGTGAACAATACAGTGAATGTGTGAACAGCACAGTGAATGTGTGAACAATACAGTGAATGTGTGAACAGCACAGTGAATGTGTGAACAATACAGTGAATGTGTGAACAATACAGTGAACATGTGAACAGCACAGTGAACGTGTGAACAATACAGTGAATGTGTGAACAATACAGTGAACGTGTGAACAGTACAGTGAATGTGTGGACAGCACAGTGAATGTGTGAACAGTACAGTGAATGTGCGAACAGTACAGTGAATGTGCGAACAGTACAGTGAATGTGTGAACAGTACAGTGAATGTGTGAACAATACAGTGAATGTGTGAACAGTACAGTGAATGTGTGAACAATACAGTGAATGTGTGAACAGTACATCGAATGTGTGAACAGTACATCGAATGTGTGAACAGTACAGTGAATGTGTGAACAGTACAGCAAATGTGTGAACAGTACAGCGAATGTGTGAACAATACAGTAAATGTGTGAACAGTACAGTGAATGTGTGAACAATACAGTGAATGTGTGAACAATACAGTATTGTAGTTTTTCAGTAGAGATGGAAAAATGGAGGGCAGCTGATTAAAGATTCTGACAGTGAGGGACAGCCTTAGAGCTGTTGCTAAATAGGCATCAAGAATAAATAGAAGTGAGTGTAGCCAAGATGCTGACCTGGTAGCAGCACAGTCTCTCAACTCTCTTACCATAATACAATTTCTGACGGGAATTTTAAAAATTAAGAAACAAACTGAGGACCATTCTACTATCAATCAACTTTTAATACCTTGGAGCATATATTGAATAGCTTTTTATTACTTGATATCAAAAACATTCTGTCAAATTAAGCAGCAGAAAATAAATACCATCAGCACTTCAGAATGAGTCATCTAAAAAAACGCATCACAGGAGTCTTCCCTCAAGAAGTAACTGCATTGTGTGTTATCTAACATCAAGGATTTGTCACTAAAAATTGACAAGATTGATAAATTGGATACCTTCAAGGTCAAATGCTCCCAGCAACTGGAACAACTTCAAGAAATAGTTATGCAACAAAAAGGACAGATATCAGCTATCGAACAATCACTAAATGATATGGACTCCAGACTTACAGTAGAAGAACACAAGAGTTTTTATTAAAACAAAACATCTACCTACTGGAAAAATTAGATGACCTAGAAAACAGAACTAGGAGGAACAAAATATGGATATATGGACTACCTGAGAAAAGTGAAGGAGACAATTTAATTAACTTTTTCACATCCTGGATTCCTGACACAGTGAAATTACCTGAAGCACTTCCATATGGCATTGAGGGTGCACACAGATCATTAAAAGCTTTAGAAAATACTTCTACATCAAAAAAATAAACAAAGTTCCATAATTATAAGAATGTTCTCTACTCAGGATAAAGAGCTGATACTAAGAAATTCCTGGGCTAATTCAACTATTAAATTCCAAGATGCTTTAATCCGATTTGACAATGACTACTCTACAACTGTGGTTTCTAAAAGAAGAGAATTCCTTCCATTAATAAAAGCCTTAAAAAAGAAACAACTCAAAACGCATCTACTATTTCCAGCAAGACTGAAAATCTTCCTTCCAGAAGACATATAAATATTTGAGATGGTGGAACTAGCACCAAAATACCTATTCATACATGTTCACACATCTGTGTTACTGTCCCTAGATTTTCTTTTACCATAGCTCTAGAATTTATCATTCTACATTCAACATTAAAAAAATATATATATATATATATATATATATATATATATATATATATATATATATATATATTGACCTTTGATACACTTGTAAGTCACCATTTGTACAGTTCTATGAATATTCATGTCTCCTACATGAATATTTAGTGTGCACACTGTATATTTGTTCAATGATAAGCTAACACAAGGGAGTGTTTATTTAATATTCATGCCCCTGTCATTCATATGTATGTTCATGGTTATTGTGTTAAGATGATTGGCACAGTTTAAATATTGTCTGGTTGTACTATTGGTTACTGTACTAATAAGTTATAAGTAGTTCATTGTTTTTTTGTTTACATGTGACTCGAGTTACATATAATGTAAGTATTGTTGATTATAGGTTATTCTGATGAAGCTCTTCCACCCGAATAAGAGCGAAAGCTTAATCATCTATTCAGTGTCTGAGTTTTTATTTCCTTTCTACTATCTCAGTATTAATTATTACACCTAAAAGAAGTCTGAATTTATATAATTAAGATTCTTCTAGTGCACTGTGTTTATTATATATATATATATATACATACATATATATATATATATATATATATATATATATATATATATATATATATATATATATATATATATATGTTGTTTATACATTCCCTTACATGTCTTTAATTCCTTTACTGTAACTACCTTCAAATTCTGTAAGTACATGTTGATGCTTATTTGAAATGTATGATGTATAACTGTAACTGATGTTCCTTGGACTTTCTCTGTTACCAAATGTTAATAAATAAATAATAAATATAAATAAATATTCAACAATAATGTTTTGACTCAAGTGGAAGCAATGGACTGGACTAATAGTACTCCAAAAAGAACTGTTGAAAAAAAAAACAGTTGAAAAACTGTAGAACAAAAGAAAAAGAAAAAAATGAAGGAAAAATAACTATATAAGGTATAATTATACTCCCATTTGGAAATATTCATTAATATCCCCAATAATAAAACCAGATAAAGAAGAAAGACTTTGTACATCTTATAGACCCATAACATTACTAAACATAGACTATAAAATGTTTATGGCAATCTTTGCAAATAGAATTAAATAGCATGTAAAAATCAACTGCCAATCATTAGCGGACCAGAGTTCCGCTGTGGCGACCCCTAACTGGGAAAAGCCAAAAGACTCAACTTACTTCCCTTATAAATACATGAAGATCAAACAGGTTTTATAAAAGGAACAAATACCTATGATAATATTAAAATAATAGTAACATTAATTGATCATAATAAACTACAAGATATAGATATGACTATAGCCTCTCTAGATATAGACAGCACTTTTGAGTCTGTTAATTAGAACTATCTAGGAGGAGTATAACTTTCCTATGGGTTTTTCAGCTCTTACAAAATCTCTTTATGAAAATACCCAAGCTTATGTCAAATTAGGATCCCGTAGATCAGGACCTATTAATATTATGAAAGGAACTAAGCAAGGCTGCCCCGTGTCACCTCTGTTATTTGCATATTTGATAGAACCTTTTGCAAACAGTATCGGATCAGACACTAAAATTAAAGGTATAGAAATTGCTAGAACATTAAACTTAAAACTTCACATGTTTGCAGACTCCATACTTTTGACACAAGCTGATTCTAATCATTCCCTACAAGCCTTATTCAATTCAAAAAAATCTCTGGGTTACAGTTCCATGAAAATAAAACAATAATTTTACTTACAAATAGTAAAAGAAATCAAATAAATAAAAAAAATCACTAAATATGTTGTAATAGATGGCATACTTCAATATCTGGGTATACATTTATCAGATGATTTATAGGATATAATTTTGTTTAATTACAATTCAATATTGGACAAGATAGAATTAATGTTAAATAATTGGAGTAAATACATATTTACAATGGAAGATAGGCTATATCTGATCAAATCAATAATTTCCCCAAGTTATTATACCTCATACAGGTTATTGCCCCCCAAACAGGTTATACAGAAATATAACAAAATATTTTACATTTCCTATGGTATCCAAACAAATCCAGAACTGCATTAAATAACCATTTAATGAACTGAGAGGATGGGGGAATAAATTTACCAGATATAGAGCCCTACATACTTTCTTCTTTAGTTAAAAATATAACACTATGGTTAAATACTTCTTACACATCTATATGGAAACAATTACAAGAAAAGATTTGGCTAGAAGCTATACAAAATCAAATACAGGAATGTTTATCCATATTATACAATCCATTATTGTGGATGCTTAAAGACTGTATATTAGAAAACAAAGCCATTATAATTGCATCTAATTATATAAACCTTACAATATTGAATTTAAAAAAAAATTGTCGCTAAAGCTCCTAGCATTAGCTCTTGGCTCTTTTCTCTTTTTCCTATAGCATTTACATCCAATAACCTGTAGACATTGCAAATTCATAGGATGAACATATTAAACAAGGGGTACTATTATTTTGGAATCAATTGATGGATCAGGACAAGATCCCATCAGTTAATCAAATGATAAATACATTTAATATAGATAAAATATGTGGTTGTCCCTGCAATCTTTAAGACAATATATTGTAAATAAAATAGAATTATTGCAATTATCTATCAGACAGAATATATCCAAATTTATTGAATACATTCTAATTATTATTAATCAACCATTCCAAGGTAGGAGCTATTTGTCAAATATTTATAAAGTTGTTAAAAAAAACAAAAATGTATCATAAAAAAATCATATAGGAATTACTTTGGATAAATAAACGGCCATCTACCAACACAAGAAGATAAAGAATCTATACTCAAATCTTCAAAACACATGACATTATCATTTCAATGGCATTTATTTACTTGGAGATTTTTACATAGGAGTTTTTTTACTCTACATAAGTTTGCTTTAATGTTTGCAAATGAAGAAGTGTGTTGGAGATGTGAAGTAAAATTAAAGGCTGACTGGCAGCATGTTTTCTCTAATTGTACATGTATTAAATAGTACTGGAATAACATTAATTATGTTTTTCAGATTATTTTTAATGACAATTTTCATTTAACTAAATCTCTAATTTTAACTCCCATACACCCAAATGTGTTCCTAAAAAAAATTTCATTTCTTTGGACTCTACTTGCTATTGCTCGTAAGATTATCATGATTAATTGGAAAAATGCAACTTCTCCATCATTCAAGGTATTTAAAAAACTTGCTTTGACAGCTGGACAAATGGAAATTTCTACTTTAAAGAACAGAATCAACAGAATTACCACATACTACAATAACTGGCAGACTGTAATGTAAATACTGGAGAAGAGTGATATGAATATATACTAATCTAAAACTGTTTGCAAGAATGTAAAAAGTATTATTTGTTTTGTATAGGCACCATTGTAAATAGTTGCTTTTAGGTTTTGATGTTATATTGCTTCTTATTGTGTTATATTTTGTTTTCTCTTATTCTGATTAAATATTTCCATTGTAAACAATTTCATGGATTTCTATTTTTCAAATGTAATCAAAACATACTTCTTTCTATTTTGTTTTTCATGTATGATTAAATGAATTACAAAATAAAAAAAAATTTAAAGTAAAAAAAAAAAATAATGAATAGAAGATATGGTAGGTGACCCTGCCATAACCTATAAACCTATAAACAAAGGCATTGCAGCGCTCTCCTTGAAAATGTGTGGAGATTTTCTCCAGATATCATTCATCATCTCAATATATATATATATATATATATATATATATATATATATATATATATATATATATATATATATATGGGTTCACTTTTAAATTTCGAAATACCAAAATCTCGAGTTTTGAGATACCGAACTCAAAACTTAAAAGTGGACCAAAAAAAAAAAAAGCCACAGCTAAAATAATGTGTTTGCAGGGGGACAAGCTCCCCTGCACCCCCAATACCCCCCTCCTTAAATATACTACCTCCAAGATCGCGCTACAGTGAAGAGAATGGTAATGCTACTGTTGCACTTGTCGTTCTTTTCACAGTAGCGCAATCTCGGAGTTGGTATATTTAAGTAGGGGGGTGGGGAGTGATGCTTGGCTTGCCCTACCCCCATACAAACACATTATTTTAGTTTTTTTTTTGGTCCACTTTTATCTTGATGTTTTGAGTTCGGTAACTTAAAACTCGAGATTTTGGTATTTCGAAATTTAAAAGTGGACCTATATATATATATATATATATATATATATATATATATATATGTAATAAATATGTATATATATATATATATATATATATAAATATATATATACACACATATATATATATATATATATATATATATATATATATATATAGGTCTACTTCTACCCATTGAAAATACACTTTATCTAATTTCAGATAGATGAGTTCGCTTTCGTGAAAGTGCATTTATATGAAAACGCGCTTTTGCAAAAAACAGTTCAAACTGCAAAATGAAAAAAAAAACAAATACAGCAAACACATTTATGCAGGGGGGCAAGCCTCCCTGTACTCCCACATTCCTGCTACTTATATATACTAACTCCAAGATCGCACTACAATGGAGAAAATGGAATATTCCCTCATACTTACTGTACCACAATCTATAACAACAAGTAATGTAAACATTAAAAGTTCCCCTCCCATACACCACTGAAGTAGTAATGCAGCTGAACTACCACAGGATCCAGGAATCTGTGACCTCTCTTCGCTTAACTGTTTTTCAAAAAAGTGTGTTTTCATATAAATGAACTTTTGCAAAAGTGGACTCCTCTATCTGAAATTCAATAAAGTGCATTTTTGATGAGTAGAAGTATATCCATATATATAACATGGTGTCTGTAAAATTCTCATCCACACATAAATGTCCACAGTTAAAGACAAACAGTAAAAATACACAAAAGTTTTGAATACACAAACACATACATTATTTATAAATAGTACTGGTTCTTTTGATTGAATCACATTTCACTAAATCACTGTAGACTGAGCAAAACTAGTGATCTCATTTGACTGAAATCATATTTGACTGAATGGTGATTGAAAATTGTAAGGTCTGCAGAGTGTCAGTGTTGTTGTGTTTCATGTTTGAATGGAAGCAGTGACTGACGGACTGACAGACTGACTTTTTTCTTTTCTCCACTGTTGTGTGAATGCAGAATTAGTATATTTAGGTAAGAAAGACTCTGGGGCAAATACCTGCCAAGTTATCACCTTCAATCTTCTGACAAATATCTGCCTGACATCCATACCTCTCAACCTGGAATTATCAAAAATCTGGACAAGGCCCATGAAAAATAGGTACACATCTGTACGCTGATTAACATAAAATTTGCATACATAATTACATAACCCCACCCACTCCCATGGAATTGTGGGATAACAACTTTCATAAAATGTGTTGTTTTCTGAACACAAACTGAAGAACAGACAACTAAAATATGGAACCAGAGTCTCCCTGCAGCCATTCCAATGTCCCATTATCTGGCTAATTCATCCCATTTACCATAAATACTAATGTGTGCATACTGCTTTACTTCTACAATGATTATTTGGATTTTATTTTTACATTTTATAGCACAATGCACAAACATGAATAGGTATCAGATAGACAAAGCAATACTGTCTCACAATGAAAACAGACTTGGCTTAAAACTGCTCTGCCCTTGAAACAGCATTGAAACCCAAACCACATCCAAAGAAAATGCATCTGGTCAGTAGTGGATAAAGATTACCTTTGGGCTGTTTTCGAAACATAGGCCCCTTGCCCACAAAACAAGAAACGTGCATGCATTCTTTGATACACCTTCCTGACTTTATTAAATTATATTCCTTGCATAATACAGCACACTTGTTAGATTTAAGTTAAAGCACATTTTAAATTTATAGTTTGAACATTTTTCCAGTAGGTAATGAAACAAAAATACAAAATGCATGAACCAATAATGACAAACTGCCCAATTCAGAACATTTCCATCATAAAAGTCTACTTCCACACACACACAATTGCATTTTAAATGTATTGTTTGAACATTTTTCCAGTAGGCAATGAAAC
The DNA here is from genome assembly GCF_019279795.1 of Protopterus annectens. Lineage (NCBI taxonomy): Eukaryota > Metazoa > Chordata > Ceratodontiformes > Protopteridae > Protopterus > Protopterus annectens. The sequence continues at coordinate 1,336,620,534 of NC_056746.1, read as the reverse complement.
AAAATGCATGAGCCAATAATGACAAAAACTGCCCAGTTAAGAACATTTCTATCATAAAAGTGTAAATCTATAAATAGAATGACAGTAGTGTAAGTCATATGCATCTTGCACAGCTTCTTGCACTTATTTTCAATTTCATTTTTTTTTGGGGGGGGGACAAAAGGGCAAAAACCAGAGACATTATAATCACTGCTTGTATAACTTTGGAAAGTTGCTAGAATAAAATAGGTTACCACCATGCATTTTTAACTGCCAAGTCTTGAACCCAAAACAATCCTGTGCACTACAGTCAGAACAACATACCCCTATGCCAAATCATCAGCTTCTTGAAAGACAGACTAAACCTTAAATGGCTATCATGTTGTGAATTCAGTTCTCACCATACCTAGACACACACACACACACACACACACACACACACACACACACACACACACACACACACACGTACACTAATTGTTCTGACGGTTAGATTTTTGGAGTTCCTCGCAGTATGTTGTATTATCAGTAGGACTGGGAGGATAGCCACCCATGAAGGGGTACACATGATTTTGAGAGATTTTGAATGTGCAGGATTAACAAGAAGGGAATGCACGTTTGTGTCACCTGTTAACTGTGACGGAGTTTTGCACAGCTGTTCAAGACAGCTGCAAGCCATGAATGATGTGAGAAGCAACAAGACCTGTGCTCATTAGATAATAACTTGTATTGATTGTTTTTTTTTTTTAACATCCAAACTGTATTTCCAGTAATTATCACTAGATCTGAGCATTACACGGCCCCCCAAAAAATACCAACAACATTGACAGCAGCAGTACATTAATATTAAGTCCTCATGGAAAATATTTGCACTGATTTCCTGTACACCTCTCAACAGGTCCTCATCTGTTATACTCATAATTCCTACACTCACAAAATGTATACAAAAACAGTTTTGAAAACATTGCATTCTTATATAGATCTGATGAGGATTCTTTAATCCATGCTTGTTCATCAGATATTTTCCTTTCACAGTATCCCTGTCTGTAGGTAATTATATACTTCAAGAACAACTATTGAATTTTAAAATGTATCTACAGTCCAAGGAATTATTTATGAACTGATTTCAACAATTAGTTTCAAAGACACTTAATGGCAAACCTGTCGGTTACACTAAACTGAAATATTTTTAGATAATGGTTATAGCAGTGACTTGGACAATGATAGCAATGGTGGTGATGAGCTTCATAAGAAGGTTTTCTCACACATTAGAAAAAGCTTTTATAATATCCAAGACTGCAGCTGCATCTCTAAAATAAGAGTGCTGTGCAAAGGGTTATGAATAAACAAAATGTTGCTGTCCACAGTGCATCTATTAGCAAAAATGGAATCCAACTATCTGGAAAACATACATGTGTAAGGTTTCCTTAAAATGAGCAAACAATCTACTGCTTGTTATTTTCAAAAGGCGATGTAGGAAGCATAGTCTGCATCTTTGTGAAATGTTATTTGGACAATTTGCTTTTTATAAGGCCATAAAGAATGAAACTTTACCACCATATCCACATCAAGCAGCTGATTTATAAACCTACTTAGCATGCTGTGAATGGAGTCACCAACTTCCCAAAAACATAAATCAGTCATTCATCTACTCAAATGGATGCAGCATTAAATGAAAAAAAAATCACACAAAAAGACAGGTGTGTGTGTGTTTAGTGGAAGGTTCCATCTCTCTACCAGAACTGCATCATATCAGGTAGGCAAAAAAATGTTTTCTTCTTCTAAAACATCTTTCATAAATGAAACTTTACCACCATATCCACATCAAGCAGCTAATTTATAAACCTAGCATGCTGTGAATGGGAATGGAGTCACCAACGTCCCAAAAACATAAATCAGTCGTTCATCTACTCAAATGGATGTAGCAAGTACAAGCGAGCTAAAGTACCTACCCCGATGAGCAAAAATGTTAACCAACACTAACTGTCTAAAAAAAAAAGCAAGGAATCATTCCAGCAAAGCATAACATAGTTCCGGTCATCTGGGCTTAGCTTACCCCAACCCAACGAGCATCGAGCGATGATCAAAAAGCTAATCCAAGGCAGCAAAGCATAGCAGTCCTTCATTTGGACTGCAGTTCGTAAAAAGCTTCCAATATCCAGTAAAAGCATCCTCCATGCTTCCAAGTTCACTTCTAACCTGCCTAAAGTATTCAAACAGACGTGCGCGCATGTCTTGATTCCGACAGGCTGACGGAGCTGACCGTGCTGACGTCATCGCGCACGGGATGACGTCAGCTCCAAAAGCGCAAAAATTTTAAAAATAAGATGAAAAAATCGTAAATGAAGGGGTGCCACTCAGGAATCATGGCACCCCATTATTGGAACCCCAAAACTCAGTAAAAACCGAGTAATTCGGGACGGTTGGGAGGTCTGCTGACATCTATAAGCTTAATAAAAACTGTGCTCAAAGTCTATATTCACACTGTGTAGCAAAAGTCAGGAATATGATCCCTGCAGCAGTCAGGGCAGCACATGACATCGATTTATTTAAGCTGCGACTAACAGAACGCCTTTGTGACTCCTGGTTTTGCACTTGCTGCTTCCAGCTTAACATTGTAGCCCCTTTTCCTTTTCGACATGCCATCTCTCCTTTTCCGTGGTTTCATTCCCTTGCTCATAATTTTGATTTTACTCATTATTTCTCCGGCCTCCCATGTCTCCCCCAATTATTGCTTGTAACAAATGCCTTTCCTTACTCTTCCCCCTCATCCCCTCATCCTCCTCATCCACCATTTGAACTTTCCACTTTGACGCTTGCTTTATGACTGAGTAATGAACTGTCGCACTTATAACATGTCAGCAAGTTTCAGCGCTACATGATATTGTATTTTTCTTATTTTAATTATGGTATATGTGTATTGTACGTCATATGCACATTTATATTTGTATTCATGTATGTATTTACAGTATATTGTAATATGATGTCAGTTTTTACCTATGTACATGTATTTTCTGTTCTTTTATTTGTGGAGCTTTTCTCTCTGTGCCTCGTCTGAAAAATGGATAAAATTGTAAGAGCTCTTAAAAATTCACTCCATAAATCTCAAAGGCCTTTGAGATGCAAAAACTACAATAAGTATCTTCAGCAAACTCAAAAACACATTACAGACATAGTACCTACCATGACACATTCAGCCGTATCTCACAGTGTCTCAGTGCCGAAGCCCATAAAGCAAACAACCTCACAATCCAATATTTTGGTCATAAGAGACTCCATTGTGAGATACATGGACTTCCCACTCACCATGCTGAGCAAGGAGAGGGTTATGGTTAGTTGCCTGTCAGGGGCATTAAAGTCAATGAACCACAAACACCAGTACAATTTAGTCATAGTCCATGTGGGCATAAATTACCTAAGACATACTTCTCTGAGCTATATGAAGAGGCACATGATGGAGCTGTCCAACTATTTGTCCCAAGCACATATGAGCCTAGCAGTGAGCAGCATTCTACCTTCTCCAAGGCTGATGTCACAAAGCAAATGGAAGATACTGTTCTCACACTCTCTGCAAGCACTCCTCACTCTGGAGAATAGATGTCTGTGTAGTTACTGAGACGTGGTCCAAGGCCACAGAGAGCCACAGCAGCAGAGCAGGGTTCTAATACCTTATACACATTTACAACAGCTACTGCACACAAGTGCACAAAAAGTGGAGGTGCCTCTAATTACATCACATTTCAAGGTGGGTCAAGCAGTATGATGCAACTGAGCTTCTCCATGTATAATTCACCATAACCAAAATTGGGAAACTGCCTGTCGGTAAATCCAATCTTCAGTAAACTCAAGTAGCAGTTTTTGTAGGTCAAACAAATTTGCACTGGAATGAAAAAAACTGCTCTCTCTCATACAGGTGCAACTAACCATAGGCAAAACTGCTATACAACTGGTAGCATGTTACAGACCACCCTCCCAATCTCAAGAACCCCACTCAGCCTTCCTGAAGACATTGGAGGATATGAATGTATCACAAAATACCATCATACTGGGAGACTTCAACTACCCAAACATAGATTGGGTACATTATATACACCATTATTTGGATTCCAAAATGGTGGTCGACTAGTGAACAGCCTATGCACAGAGCTCCTCACCTCAACTACTTTTTCTAAGATACTACACACTTCGAAAAGAGCTACTTTACCTTCATTTCTTCGGTAATTGCATCACCTTCGCAGTGGGAAATAACTCATAATAGACTTTCATCATCTCTGGCTCTTCCACAGTGTTATTTCCACAAGTAACTCAGGGAGGCCTGCTCCTACTTGAAACACCTCTAACTCCACATGGCTAAACAGACAAAAACAACAAATGACTCTTTTACAATGGAAACTCAAACAATTAAATTCAAAGCCTCAGCAATTTTTTCACCTGAAAAAGAAGTCCTTTCAAAAAGGCAGAGAACAAATAAACAAAATGCGGAGCCTATCAAAAGTGATACAAATAGTAAAGAAGACTCTAGCTTCCACATGGATGAGTTGAAGCAGGCCCTTCAGCCCATCCAATCTGCCATACAAAGCTTCTCGGAACAACTTTCAACCATAGGTAAATCCATTAATCAAATTGTGGACAGAGTAGACACACTTGAGCAAAAAGTACAATCCAATGAGTTCCAACTACAATCCGTATCAGATGATCTGCGTGCCAAAACAGCCTCTTTATTAGACCAACAGACAAAACTTACAGATCTAGAAGCTAGAAGCAGACGTAATAATATATTAATAAGAGGTCTCCCAGAGAGCTATGACAGCCAAGGCCTACTTGCTATAACAAAACAAATATTTGAATCACTTCTTCACCCAGAAGGGGAAAAAAATATCACAATTGAGAGAGCCCACCGTGCGCTTTATAAAAGACAAGATGCCTTAGCCCCTCGCCAAATATACACAAGACTACTGAATTTCCAGACAGCTCAACAGATTTTATATGCAGCAAAAAAAAATAAAAATTTCCTGTGGAATAATCACAAATTAACTTTTACACAAGATTTACCCATCTCCATTAAGGAAAACAGACAGAAACTAGCTCCGTTTTGTTCAGACCTAATTAAAAGAAACATCAGATTTCAAATGCGTTACCCAAATACTTTGATCTTTTCCCAACATGAAACTAAATATACTGTAACCTCCCAAAATGAAGCAAAAGAGATCTTCCTTAAAATATTTAACAAGGTTCCTGATCTTGGATAAATTCATAATCTTCCAGCACAAGCGTTTCAGCAGTTTTACACCTCATATGCTTAATTCACTCACCGGAGGCTTCAGGGACATCGTCGCTCTCTAATTCAGCGTCAACATTGTCTATTTAACAGATTTGAGACTGTTTAAAACAGTAAAAACATCCTTCCTTCTGTTCAAAGGCAGATCCACGTGTCAAGCAAGGAACGCATCTTCGTCGCGAGGTTTCCAGTGGGACTCCTTTTGCTGGGACTCTTGAAGTGTACGCTCGCTAGGTCTGTTCTCCTTCAATCGCGCTTATAGCGCTGAACATAATAAAAAGGTCCTGCTTACTGTGTTCGGATCCCCTGTACATAGTACAGGTTTGCAAACAGTTTTTTATTGTTGGGACACTCCAGTTACGTTAAATGAGGACCATGATGGTCTGTTTAAACTCCTCGACCCTATGTTGCAAAAAGCATATAAAGTAAAGGCATAAACACCTTCACTAACAAATACACAACTCACATAGAAACATAATAGATGTCAGGAAGAGTTTTTTAGTTCTGACTGTAGCAGGATGTTACATTATAATTAACTAAACAAACTCATATCTTTAGCAAATCTTGTTCATTTGTAATAATCAGCATATAGATACACTTACACTGTCTTTCTGTTTTATTGAACTGGCTGCAGTTTACAGCTAGAGAAGTTTCCATATAGAGTTGGGAATTTAAGAAAGAAATAAGGCTCTGTGTGTCAATTGCTAATGGGGGCAGGGTGGCCATGGAGTCTGACATAATGCTGTAAAACAAATGTAATGATTTAATTTAACTTAGCTGGCAGTTAAAAGTTATGTAGGGGTTTTAAAGACCACTTATACCCAAATCAGTAGTGCTTAAATCTGGTAAATGGTAAACACAGAGAGAGGGAGGATCTCAACAACACAACAAGACTCTTAGTTTTAAATTAGCTCTGCTATTATCAGAGTCTGCTCATTGGAAATACCTTTTTGCCCAAACAACACCACAACTACTTATTCTGTCTAGCTTTTCAACCATTTACAACTGTTGTTATACTGTCAGATTCACTAGTATCAGGCTCTTGTATACGACGAACTTAATAATGCTTTAGGGTTATACCAACTCTACAATTTACCTGTTGTGTGTGAAATTCCATAAAAAATGCTACTACTTGTAATAAGTCTGTTATATATGGTATTCATAGATTTACATTTCTCACATACATTAAGCTTAAGCGTTTAGGCTTACAAGCGTATGTTTATTTACACAAGGTCATACCTACATGACATACTAGTAGGTGTAGCATTTACATACGGATGCTGTATGTGCACTGTAGTAGGGATCTAGTTTGATAACCCTTTGGATGAGAATCTTTATGTATATATGTATAGAACTGTTAGGGTTTTCTTTTGTTAGTTTTTATACTTCTTCGCCTAAGGGGTTCAGGTGGGTAGGCACCGGGGCATGTCAGAAGGAGTATTTTGCTACTTCCTCCTCTACATCCAAACTTTCTACTGACACAGATATGATACGGTTCTCCATCTCCCTCTCTGCCTATTGCAAGCACAAGGCAGTCTCTTTCCAACACACATTATTTTACCCATATATTACATTAAGTCTCCAAATATATAATGTTTCCTTATACCCTGTTAGTTTTTAACTTACATGAGTTGGGCCATTGACTCTTGGAATATCAAAGGCTTACAAAACACCGCTAAAAGAAAACTGTTTCTCCACCTGATTTTTAAATCCCAGGCTAATATTAGCTTTCTCCAGGAAACACACCTATCTGAAAATGAATGGGAGAATATAAAAAATAGAAAATGGATCAGGTCCATAATAAGTGCTGGTGATAGCACAAACTCGAAGGGGGTGGCCATTATAATTAAGAAACAATTCCAGGAAGCTATCAATGAATATAAATCCGATACAAACGGCAGATGGTGTTATTTCACCTCTACACTCCCAGATTCCTCCAAACCAATTATGTTCTTGAACCTATATGGTCCTTGCTCTCAACAACAAACTTTTATCTTAGAAATCTATAACATACTAAACTCATTTCCAAATTACTTATTCATAGTAGGAGGGACTGGAATGTGGTAATAGACCCTAGCCTAGATCGCACCAGCAAATCCTCCTCTTATAACTTCCAAGCTTCTATAGCCTTAGAGGAACTTATCTCAGATTTTAATCTTGTAGACACTATCACTTTTAGTAATATTTCGACCAAAGAAAATTTATATACCTTCTATTCTAATTGTCACAAATCTTGGTCACGTCTAGACTTCCTTCTGATTTCGGACCCCCTATCTAAATTTAAAAATACTTTTAATATTGAACCCAGATCTCTCTCCGATCATGCAAAAATCTCTCTTAAAATTAGATTCAACACGCCTGATTTTACCTTTGCTAACTGGACCCTTAACAATAACCTACTAAATAATAAAGATATATTAAATAAAATTAATAACATGTTGTTGGCTCTCGACATTAATCTTACAAAATCCCTAATCCCTCCAGACATTCAATGGGCGGCCTGTAAAGCTGAAATGAGAGGTTTTTTGATTAGCAAAGCTTCCTTTCTTAAAAAACTCAACATTAAAAAAGAAAATACTCTATCCTTTAAACTCTCATCTTTAGAAAAAAGTCAGAGATTATCTCCAGACCCAAAACTGAAGTACTGATCAACTCCACGCAAAGAATTACTAGAACTTCACTCACAGAATTATTCCCTACAGGAACAAAAATTTATAGCAACATATTCTGAATGGGCTCAAATCCCCTCAAGAACTTTGGCAAGAATATTAAAAAATAATAACGGTGCTCCCAGAATATCCACCCTTCACTATCAAGGGAAAATTTACAATTCAGATTCTGAAATAATACATTTATTCTTTGAATTATTTTCAGATATCTATAGTAGCAATAAACACGATACTCTCAAACCCCAGATGGAGTCTTTTCTTAATTCCATTAATTTCCCCTCTCTTGAACCTAATCAAGTCTCTCTCTTATCTGCCCCATTTACCATTCAAGAAGTCCAAGACATCATAAACAACCTTAAAAGAGGCAAATCTCCGGGCCCTGATGGCTTCACTACTAACTTCTACAAAGCCTTTTGCCCAAAAATATCCTCCATCCTATTGAAAGTCTTTAACTGTATCATAAAGGAGGGTATTACTGACTTACATTGGAACAACTCAAAAACCATCTTACTATTAAAAATTAAACAAGACAAAGCAGACCCACACAATTACAGACCAATCTCGTTAATAAATGTTGACATTAAGATTCTTGCTGCTATTTTAGCTAATAGATTACAAAAGATACTCCCGTCTTTAATTTCCCCTGACCAAGCTGGTTTTATGAGCAATAGACACACATGGGATAATACCCTAACTTTGGATTCCCTAATACAATTTACCAAAAAAGACAAAAACCCAATATATGCCCTAACTTTGGATGCCTCTAAGGTTTTTGACAGAGTCAACTGGGACTTTTTGTTTGCTACTTTGTTCCATTTCAATATACCTAAATCCTTCTCGGATATGATCAGAACACTTTATACAAAGTCTTACACATACATTTACATAAACAAACAGAGATCCAAGCCAATATTGATTACTAATGGAACAAGACAGGGTTGCCCACTTTCACCCTTTCTCTTTAACATTTTTATCGAGCCCTTCTTCTTATATATCGCAGAATACTCACCACAACATCCCTAAAATCCTAAACACACATGTTGCACTATCAGCTTTTGCAGATGATTTAAATCTATACTTCCAGTTTCCCAACTCAGACCTACCCAAAATCTTTGATGCCATCAAGTACTTCTCTACCGCATCAGATTACCTAATTAACAATAAAAAATCACATATTTTCCCAATCAATCCCAACTCCCACAAATCTTTCTATTTCCCTGAGTCCTCTTTACAAATAACATATAACCTTAAATATCTAGGTATCCATTTTGAACATAACCAAGCTTCCATGCTCCAAAATAATCTACTAAAAACATGGTCCACCATCCAGCAAGATCTACAAAGATGGAAACTTATGAATTTAGCTTTCTTGTCCAAAGTAGCAATAGTGAAAATGAATGTCTTACCCAGACTCTTATATAAATTCAATGCTTCGGATATGGTAGTCTTTAATAACTTCTTTTCCAAAATTGAAAAAGACCTAGCTAGGTTCATCTGGTTCCCGAAGTCAGTCAGGATCTCTTACTCTAAATTAACTTATCCTAAGGAGAAAGGGGGGCTAGGCCTTCCAAACTTTCAACTGTACTACAAGATTATCTGCTCAAACAGAGTCTGGTCTATTTCAAATTTTAGCAGCAAAAATCATACCCACTCTCCATCATGGTTAAAAATCTGGCATCACCATATTATTTCTAACAAAATTAATCCTCAGGCTATTCGCTTCCTATCCACTTTTCTATAAACAACTGTAATCTAGCACATTCTCTGAAACATAAAATTAGGCTTTTCCAAAAACTTATTAAAGACATCAAACTGGAAAATATTCTACCCCTGCTCCAACCACTACATCAAAATCCAAACATCAAAATCAATAATGTAATGTTGGACCTTACTAAATTTCCTCTCATCAAGGATCTCAATGTATGGGACATCCTCAAACATAGGTCAAAATCTCTTCCTGAGCTACGGTTAATTCTTGGAACCAATAACAAATACACAGTTATTCTTCGACAAATAAGAGAAATTATACTTGCACAACATTTCAATCTTTCTCCCAACCCTCAGGAAATTAACAAATTAGTTGAAACTATATCTGTAATATCGAGCACTAAAAAAACAATTTCATCCTCTTACAAACTATTGAATACTTTGCTATACAACTCAAACTGTCTCTTTTCCAACTATTGGAATACCGTTGGTTCTCCTATTACAGAGGACCAAAAACTCTCAGCTATAAAATCTACTTTAGAACTCTCCTTTTTAAAAAACTCTTATACACCCAACTGATGCTAAACAATAATTCCTACTACACTCCTGTAATACTCAATAAATTTAACCCCAACTCATCCCCCTCGTGTACCTGTTGTCCCCATCCGAGAGCGGATCTACTACACATTATGTGGTATTGCAACCACTCTTACAAACTCTGGTGCTCTCTAAAAGTTCGTTTACAAAAAATGGGTTACTACACCTCCACCCTTTCGTGGGAAACAGCCATTCTCCATATTCCTACCTCCAAATTATCTAAAGTACAACTCCACATTTTAATTATTCTCTGTTCACTTATTAAACTATACATCACTAAAAATTGGTTAGATCGCACCAAACTTAGTTGGAATGGTTTCAAAGAGATGGCTATCAAACACATCTCAGCTCATAAATTCATTATAAAAGGCCTCAAAAAGAGAGCTTATTTTGGTAAACTATGGAAGAAACTTATAGATTTGATTCTTACTGAATAACTTCCCATTCATACCTTGAGTACAACAGGTATCCTTATCCCTGTTAATTTATCGGAGAACCACTGCTAACCCAATTAATATTATATTTTTGCAATACCACTGCAGAGGAAATGTAGCACATTTTGTTGTAAATATTGTATATAATTGTTTTTGGTTAAATTGATTACAATGCTCTCATCGTGCTGTTCCTTTCCTTCTCATATGTATCATTGCTAAACTATGTGGTAACTCACAATATTCTGTAATTATTCATCGTTGCATTTTAATGTGCATAACTGTAATGTATTTCCTTTCTCAGTATGCATTGTTTCATATTTTGAAAAATAAAAGAATTATTTGAAAAAAAAAAAAAGAAAAAAACTGCTCTCTCTCTCTCTCTATATATATATATATATATATATATATATATATATTTATGGGTCCTAGTCTAATTATCGAAAGTACATTTAATCGAAACATACATCATCAAACTCACTTTCGTGAAAGTGCATTTTATCAAAAATGCACTTTTGCTGAAAGGTAACTAAGCAAACAGCTGTTTGCATGTAGATTTAGTTGTATATCAACATGAACTGTTGATAGTACAACTAAGCAAACTGTTGCTTAGATTGTGGTACAGTGGGGATAAGGGACTATTCCCTTTTCCCCACTGTAGTGTGAGCTCAGAGTGAGAATATTAAAGCAGGGGGTGTGGGGGCACACACTCCAACATGGTGTGTGCAGGAGCCCTTGCCCCCCCCCTGCATAAATGTGAGTACTGTTTTATTTTTTAAGTTTTTTGGCTTTTTTTTTTGCAAAAGTGCATTTTCGATAAAATGTACTTTCGCGAAAGTGAGTTCAATGTTGTACATTTCGATGAAATGTACTTTTGATGGCTTAACATAGATCCATATATATAAATATATATATATATATATATATATATATATATATATATATATATATATATATATGTATGTAGATAGATAGATCTTTCTCTCTGTATATCTATACATACACACACACACACACACACATATATATATATATATATATATATATATATATATATATATATATATATATAGATACACACACACACACACACACATGCACAGACATATGCTGTGTAGGTTCATATGGCAAATCTGGTAGATTTACACATACACACGTGTGTGTGTGTGTGTGTGTGTGTGTGTGTGTGTGTGTGTGTATATACATATATATATATATATATATATATATATATATATATATATATATATATATATATTATGCATTTCTATACATTTATATCATCTTCTCAAAAAATAAAACCATGTGTTATTTACAGCTGTGAAAGTAATCTTTTTAAATTTTGATATATGGGGGTGCATTCCCGATGCAAGCTACCCTCCATCTGGCCTAGTAGCATTATGATGAGATCTCAGGGTAATGTACTTTCTAGAATGTGACAAAAGAGCCGAATCATTAAAAATGCAAGAGTACATTTACAGAGTGTAAACTAGTAGTGAATTAACAAGTAATTAATATATTTTTTCTGTTCTGTGACTTTGATTGTCTTATAGTTTCACAAGTACTGTCTGGGCATCATTGGAAATCACATTGCCAAGTAAATATTGGTTCATGTAACCCTAAGCAATGTAAAATGGAAACCCTGGTACATTGTAGCACAAGCACATATTAGGGCACAGGTGGCTACCACCCCCCCCCCCCAAGAATAAATCATCACGACATTGTATATACTCTGACATCAGGAAGGTTGCTAAGGAGACATGTGACAAGACAAATTCTTAAAAGTTCTATTTTTGCAATGTATTATGTTGTGCAAATCAGAAAATGACTTTATATGTGTTTTTATATTGTATGTATGTCATGTCTGAAAACGAGTACGCAAATCCAAAAATACCTCTCCTTGCATGACAAACTGTACGCCTACACATCCATAGTGTGTGTGTGTGTGTGTGTGTGTGTGTGTGTGTGTGTGTGTGTGTGTGTGTGTGTGTGTGTGTGTGTGTGAGTGAGTGAGTGCGTGTGAGTTTGTGTGTGTCTGCTAGTCAAAGTATAATGAACAGCAAGATTTGCAGTGCTGTACTGATAAATGGATAGGTAGCAGGTGCGTTAAGACTGGGTTTGGAGCCAAGTGTGGTGACATTGAACAAACAGAATTTCCCACAATAACCATGTGTCATTTTTTCATGTTGTGTGTGGAGTTAAAGAACTATGCCGCAAATCTTTACAGACACCAGCTTGCTGCCCTCTTGAGGGTGACAGGTGTAAGTGCAGTAGGAAGTGATGGGAGTCCTGAGCAGATACTCCTCAATTGCTTTTGCAAAAAGATGGGAAAAGCCTCAGTTGACTGGTATGTTGTGTGGGTGTGGGTAGATGTGTGTTTGTGGGGAGTGTGAGCATAGTTCTGAACCAATCGTGGACAAATGTCAACAGAATCAGGGACAAACCCAGAGAAAATCAGGGACAATCAAGGACACTTTTAAAATATTAGTGCTAGTAACCTGCGACTGACAGAATAAGAGAAGGTGAATTGATTTACATCTTTTGAATTTAAAGACATAAAACCCATACTAAGTGTAATTCACCACCTTTCCTCCAAAGGTCATCCATTTCAGGAGGGATTAAGAGGGACAGAGCTATAACTTGAGTCAAAATCAGGGACTTCCATGAAAACTAGGGCCATTTGAGAGCTATGGAGTGGAGGTGTGCCTTTGTTAAGTGAGGTGTGAATGGTATGCATTGTGAAATGGAGGAATTAAGACTAAATCTGTGCTCGGTGTGGTCCCTAGTGATTTCTTCATTGTTTCATTAAGGCATACGCATGGCTTTGTGCTTGTCAGTACATTGTTTAAGTGCCCTGATTGGAAAATGGCATCACTGCTACAGCTGCTGGTACTGTTTCAGTACATGTGTCATGAAGTATGTACAGGCCGCATGGAGAACCGATGAGTAGGAGTGTCAGATCTCTTAGCAGCGTACATGATAAGTGCCCTTAATTTTGGGATATACTTTTGCTTTGATATAGTACAATCCACAATGCTTTTTGAAAAAGGTGACAGATTCTTATGAACAGATAATGACATCCATTGCAATTAAAGACTTTTTTTTTTCAGAAAATGAATGCTAATCCATGTAGTCTTATTTTGTGAGCTTCCTAAATCAGTAGTGTTGCTGTTTTCAAAAGTACCTGACTTGGAAGCTATCTCCATGAGTCTGTTGCTGAGAGGGTGAGAGGTATGCTACAAGTATACAACTAAGACAAACTACATAAAGTAATAGAAACAGAAAGTACTGGGTCACATCAGAGGCATGGAAGGTCATTTTAAGAAGGAACCGAGAACAGTTTAACTGTGTAGAGCTTGACATTAAATATGCTATAACAGAATAACTATGTAAAGACAACCATGTGAGCAGCCAGAATGCAATTCAAATCAAATATTTCACTGTGCACAATTTAAGAAATTGATAGATTGGCCTAAACTCTGGATTGACATGTGTGCTTTTTATTTTAGAAGTAATTACAAGGAAATGTACACAGAAGTGAAGAGTTATATGAGGGAACAGTTTTAGTGGCACACAAGGCTGTGATTTGTTTGATGTCTGTTGTCATACAAAGCTGACTAGTTGAATCTAGCTAAGCTGAAAATGTGAGACTCTGGGTCAATGAAGTGGGGGAGATGAGAGGAGTAACTTGGCCAAGAACTGAAAGTTGCAGAAATCCTCTTTCTAAAAAAACTTTTTTATCTCAGTAATCTGTTGACACTTTTGTAAGCTTCTTTCAAATAATGTGTAGTACATCAGTAGGAACATTTGTAAAACTCAGTGCAGACCAATAAATGACACATGAGCTGCAGACTCTTAAACATGGTCGTTTTTTCAGGTGTTCCAAGCTATGTGAATTGGAGTCTAGTCTAACAACAAATGGTTGGGCTACTTGTTCTTAGCATCTGGGCTCTCAAAGTGCATTATGGGACAGATTTAGCTTTCCAAAGGAATTAGAATGGCTGTCCCACAAGGGCAGAGAAGGATACAAAAAAATAAAATTAGGAATGAGTACTTATTTTGCTACAGGCAGCTTTGGGAGGTGCAGTGATTCAAACCAATATAAAAAATATATGTCTCTCTCCTTTCTCTGGACACACAAGCGAGACCATTTTCAAGTTTCCCATACAAATAATAATAGCACAGTTCCCCTGCAAACACAGTATTCATGTGACCCTGGTACCAAATAAGTACTTGTAGTATAGTACAAAATAAGTGTCTCTGCTGTGTTCATAGGTAGGTACTAGGTTATCTGCCCTAGGGCATTTATAAGCCTAGCCAGAATGTGTTGGCTTTCGCCTCCCTTTTAGACTAGATTCCTGAGCCTCTGTCCAGCAGGGCCATAGAAGTGATCCCAGGAGTGAATTTACGATTTCCCATCCACTCATCAAGATTTCTCTTGAAGAAGGTCAGCGAGGGGCTCTGCCTAACATGGACCGGGACTCTATTCCAGAGTGAGGGAAGCCTCTGGGATATGAACCTATCCCTTCAGCATGTCCTATTTATAGCTGTGCTGAGGTTTAAATCCCTGGAGCATGTAGCTGTAATGGATTTGGTTTTCTTGAGGTGGAGCATGTCCATTAGTTCTGGGTTAGACGTGGCCTTGAACGTTAGGGAGAGGTCGCCTCTGAGTAGGCGGTAAGCAACTGAGTAGAGCTGGAGTTTCTTTAGTTGAGCTGCATAGGGCATCTGTTCATCTGGGTATTTCTCAGGCTTCGTACTTGTAGATAAAGTCCATTTGTCCCTGTTTATTTTGTGAAAACTAAGCAATGACTCTTTGGTTGAAGGGATTTGCTGTAGTGTACTTGCTCACCAGACATTTCATTCAGAAATGGGCATGGCCAGAGTGATTGACAAGCCTAATGCCTGTGACGTGGTATGCAAAGGATGAATGATTGGCATACCATGCAGATTTAACAGTGGCATCATACATGCATTGATTGTTGATCCGTTTCTAAAGTTATGTGGTTTCAGGATAGTAATGGATCAGCATTTTGTCTGTCTGTATTCTTGTCTAGCCCTGTAAGACACTTTCTATCCAATAATGCTGAGAAAATGGGTGTTTGGATTTTACTTTCTCATTTGCCTTCATTTTGTATTGTATTTAAATACGTGCAGATGAAGCCAGCAATGACTTTAACAAAAATAGTTAAATGGAATTCACAGTGGTGAAAAGTACAAAGCCATGGACTGCTGCTGCAGAAACATAATTCTTCTATAGAAAGCAATGTCCTAGAATTTCATTATATAAGTCGTTGGTCAATGAGGGGTGCATTTGCAACTGGGTATTAATATTTTGATGTTACATTTGCCTGTGGCAGCAGGAGCATTTATTGTGTAGTCTTTGCTTGCCCACTTCCTCAATGTAGTGTAATCTCAGAGTTGGTATATTGAAGGGGTATGAGGGCGTCACCCCCCCCAAAAGGGTGGTGAGGGGGGATGTGCCCCCCTGCAAAAGCAAAGTGTTTACCATTGAAATATGTTTGAAGCTTTTACTTCAGTTATCATTTACTTGCATTTCATTGGCCAAGTTAATAAGAAAAACAAAGACACATATCATATACAAGGTCGCCGATAAACATTCCTTGTTCAAATGAATATTCATGCAGCTGAGAAACACATGGCAATATTTATTGATCATTGCAGTTTGACATCAACCTGTTGCTGGGTGTTGGGTGACACTGGCTACTGCACATCTGGTGAGTTAGCACAGTACAACATCGCCAGCTGAAGTTTGTTATACTGCACGTTAAGTCCTTCCTATGGAAATGATGGCCAGTGCATTCATTCTTTTCTGCCCCATTGTACTACAAAGGAACATTTTAATTCATTCCATTGTTGAGAAACACCTTTCTGCCTTGTGGGTGGCTATAATCATAATGCAGTATGAATCCCATTTTTTATTTCTTCCCTGCAAATTGTTAGCATACAGTGCAGGAGTTCATTCTGAATGGTAAGTTTTTATGCATTTGGCCAACTTCACATGAATCCTGCAGGTGAGGTCTACCAGTCTGCAGAAAATTCCAGTACTCAGTGAGTCTTCTGTTTCATTAGAGCCTCTTAAAGCTACTTCTTCTTCAGCACACAGCTTGACGCAGTCAATTATAAATGCTAGAACATGACTGTTTTCTTCCACTTTATTGCTGTCTTTCCACTGATAGCTGGTAGCCAGAACTTAACTGAGACCTGATATCCACAGTCTCCAACACTGCTAGATTAATTCGGTTGTCAAAATGTTTAGCAGACTGTTCATGGTTTCTAGCCTTTTCTACCATTCTCTTCAGGTCATTCACGACAGTTGATGTCCAGGCATCCTTTCCACCAAGCAGTAAGTATAGAAGCTCTACAGACTGTTTCCTCACACCCACAGATCCAGGTGTGCTTGTCGTAGACTGAGCTGCTGAAGCAACGTGTATATGTTCTTGACCTGCTTTTACCTTGAAACTTGATCCTGAGATCAGGTGTGGGTCTTCCAGTCCTCTTGATTCTTAACTTCCCATCAAAAGTGAAGTCTCTAATATTAATAAATTTTAGATAGGCCACTGTAACAGTCTGCTCACCCATTCTGGTATTGTGGTGGTCATAACCCTGACGTAAACATATTACAGAAATGATTAAGTGACACTGTTGTTTACATTTTAAGTAAAGCTTCATGTACAGTGCTCATTTCATTAACAGTCTTCCATGCCCATGACCTACCTAAAGTATCTGGCTTTGCCTTGCCAGGACTAAAAAAGTTATATTAATTATTTGTATTAATGTATTTGTGATGCACACATGGTCACAGCTTGCATTCCATCTTGTTTGTCCCAAATACACATTAGTTCTGCATGAAAAGAATAAACCAGGGCCAGTCATTTCATTGCCCACTGCAGTTTCTGCTTCTATCCTTCCAGTATTAAAATAATAATACATTCATAGAATCATAGGAAGTTACTAGGCTAATGGCTATAAGGCACTTACAAGCTTAGCTAAGTTCTACCCTTATTTCCATGATCAGCACCTACTGACTCTGTCCAAGAGGAACACAGGTGGAACCCCAGGGGTGCATTTACGGTTACCCATACAATCATCCAGATTGTGTTTTAAAAGGGCCAATGAGGTACTCTGTTTGACATAAAGTGGAATCTGTTCCAAAGGTGTGGTAACCTCGGAGACAAATCTGTCCCTCCAGCAGGTTCGAATTATGTCACATACCAGGTTAAGGTCTTTAGGGTGAGTAACCTGTGTACCGTTTAACTTACAGCGATGCAGCATTTCCAATAAGGCAGGGTCAGAGATCACCTCTGAGTAGTATATATGAAACAGAATAAAGTGACAGTGATTTCAGAAGATCCACATAGCACAGATGCTGAAGACCTTAAATTTTCCTTGTGAGGAACCTTTGTGGTCTTTCCATTTGCTGCAGGTGCTTGGAAAGGTACATACCAAAAGGGCCATTGTACTCAATTATTGACCTGATGAGGGAAGAGGACAGGGAGGTTATACCGTCTTTTTTTCTGGAGGCAATGCCCTTACTTATGAGATAAGTAATATAGACTGCTCTTCTTACCCCTGTGGAGAAATGGGGGTGAAAGGCAAGGTTGTTGTTAACCCATTTGCCCAAGTCTACCACCACTGAGTGTGTACTTAAGGTGCTGCTATTGATGTGGTCATTAACATGAACTGGAGAACAATGTAGGCACCACTTCAACAACCTAAAAATGCCGAAGAGGGATACACTCAACCAGTGGTTGGATGAGTTTCAAACTAGCAACATCCCACAGTTGTGTAACTATGCTAATAAACAGAATTTGTAATACATATAAAGTTAAATATAGGCAAGAGTGGTATGCATAATGGTCTTCTGTTATTTTCTTTTGTTTTCACAGCTAATCCTGAAATACTGGTGAAAAGGCAAGCTCATGCTGATTGTCAGGAGTGACCCAGGGAAGCAAGTGGTACATATACAGTACAAAATAAATATTATTGTAACTGTAAAAGTTAAAGAAAAATGCTTTTGTTTTCTATACTGTAGTAGCAAAGTAAGCATACATATCTTAACTGTAAAAGCAAGTATGCATTCATAAATCTGTAGCATAAACCAATTTTAGGTGTAAGTGTAAGGCTGTAGTCAGAGGTTATGGGTTCAAATACCATGAGTAACAACTATACAATACTGCAATTCTTTAATAATATTACATAAATTAAATTCTACACAAGTGGCATAAATGCCCCAAGGTTAACTGCAATCTGTATAGTTGAACCAAGCATATGTGCAATACCTGACATTGCATGGATTACTTTGAGCAATCTGCAACTATAGTTTATAGTTGTTAGGAAGTATACTTTATGAAGTAACTGAAAACAATGTGATCATTTCTCATGTCTGCCAGAAGATTTGTACATATTCTTAGATTAAATTGTATTGTATGCCAGCATGCTTGACTGTGAAAATATAAATGAATTTTAAAATGTTCAGTCGTTACCTGTTTAAACAGAATGCTTAAAGAATCTGTCACTGTTTTGACACATTTCTAACTGTGCATGTTTGAAAAGGACAGTCTAAAGTAGAAACTATGGAAAATCAGTTAAGCAGTGAGTGATGTCATTGGAATGTTCCTTATTGCTAGGAGATTTAAACAGCTGATTGACAGAAAAAGAATCTTTTTTACAGCTGACTGTTATATTTTGAAATTAGACAGTTGAGACAGCAATTTGATAAGTACTGTGCAGTTTGTCAAGTATTGGGCAGTCAGTAGACACCAAGAAAGGAGAACTCACCAAGACAACTGTAAATTTGCCTTGGCCTTGCTATTACATCTTAGAGATGATCAGGGACCATTTATTTGGTTAGATCAGGAAAGTTTAGTTATTAAGATAAAGTTATTCATGAATAATAGACTCCTATCCTGCAGTTTGGTTTACATTTCTGCTGACTGAATTCTATTTTTTATTGAGGGTTATTGATTTTCAGTTTTGTAATCATTTTTACTTATTAAATGGATTTCATTATTTCACATTGTGGCTGGAAAGCAGTGTTTTTCTTTAGAGATTAGAGAGTGCTTCTCAGGTCACCCTGAGGCCTGGATATTCTGGTCAAAGCTATCATTTATTTTGATAATTATTTTTTCCTAATTGGACACCCCTTTTGAAGGGCATGAAGACCCTCTGACTGGTGGCAGCATTTCTGTTTTTATTTTGGGAAAGAGACACAGCTGGAAATCTGACCACACAAGCTGAAAAGGTCAGTAAAATTTTCCTCAGTACAGGTATGGGGATGGATGACTTTGATAGTTTTATTCATATTTTTGAGAGGGTTTGTAGACAATATGATGTTGATCGTGAGCTCTGGGTTTGGATCCTGACTCCCTTACTCCATGGTAAAGCTGTTCAGGTTGTAGTAAAGTCAAATTATGTAGATTGTATGAATTTGAATTATGAAAAAGTGAAATGTTCCTTGCATGCCTGCTTCAAACTTACACCGGAATCTTATAGGAGAAAATTTCATGAACAGATGCAAGACAAATGAAAGTGTACATAATTATGTTGCTTACTTAAGTACTTACCTTTACAGGTGAGTGAGTGGGTATCAGGATACCACTTTTGTGGGACTGGCAGACCTTTTGGTGAGGGAACAAGCCCTCAGCACTTTGCCTGATGACATGATAGTCTGGTTAGCAGACAGTGAGTGCAACTCTGCAGAGGAGTTGGGGAGAAAAGAGGATCTCTACTAGGCAAGCAGGGCACTAATGCATATGAGAGGGATACACAGTGCTGAACATGGAAATAAGGGAACCCATGAGGGCAGTCTAAAACACTCCAACAGAGTATACTAGTAATGGGGAAATTGCTAATCCAAGTGCACGGTTAGAGATTAGATGTTTCAAGTGTAACCAGAAGGGACAAATAGCAGTCAAATGCCCATTGAGACAAGGTGAGAAACAGAAGATGATGGAGCTAGCAAGTGGTGATGACAAACTGCCAGTGGTAAGTTGTTTAGAAGCAATGGGGTGCCAAATTATTACCAAAATTTATATCCAGTTCTTAGATGACAAACAGGTAACTTCTAAGAGGGACACAGCTTCTGATATAACCATTGTGAGACCTGCAGTGGTTAGAGAAGAGCAGCACTTGCTTGGGCAGCCCACCCCAGTCAGAGTGTTGGGAAGGACCTTGTTCCAAATACCTTTGGCTAGGGTTCATCTTGACTGGGAGGGTAGAAGAGGAAGCAAGCAAGTAGGAGTGTTTGAGGATATTCCTGCAGATGCCGTGATAGGGAATGACGGATGATGCAGTGCCTTGTGTACATGCAGTGACATTGATGATGCAGTACCTTGTGTACATGCAGTGACATTGATGATGCAGTACCTTGTGTACATGCAGTGACATTGATGATGCAGTACCTTGTGTACATGCAGTGACATTGATGATGCAGTACCTTGTGTACATGCAGTGACATTGATGATGCAGTACCTTGTGTACATGCAGTGACATTGATGATGCAGTACCTTGTGTACATGCAGTGACATTGATGATGCAGTACCTTGTGTACATGCAGTGACATTGATGATGCAGTACCTTGTGTACATGCAGTGACATTGATGATGCAGTACCTTGTGTACATGCAGTGACATTGATGATGCAGTACCTTGTGTACATGCAGTGACATTGATGATGCAGTACCTTGTGTACATGCAGTGACATGCAGTCAGGCTTGGAGACAGGCATGTAGGTCCAGTAGTCTAAGAGAGACCCAGAAAGTTCTCATACCTGAAGCTGAGACTGGCATGGTGGTTGTTTCAGAGAAGTTCCTATCTGGTAGCAGCAAGTCTGAATGTGAACCACAGCTGCTGGTGGGTACTGATGCTTCCTTGGACATGGTGACTGTGAGGACAGAGGTGAGTGGTGGTACCCAGAGTGACAGTGAGGGACAGCTGTCAAAAGTGACTAGGCTTCCTGTGGAAGAGGAGCTGGGAAACATCACAAAGGTAGAGTTGAGGCAAGCTCAACTTATGCATCCTACATTACAAAGCTTGAGGGAGACGACTAAGGAGGCACCTGAGGCTCAAGGAAGAGGGGCGTCTGTATTCTGCAACAAAGGTTTGTTGTATAGAGAATAGATTCTTGGAGGTGGGCTAGAAGGTGAAGTGATACAGCAGGTGGTAGTGCCTAGAACTTACCATTTGCCACTCTTACCCATAGCGAATGACACTCCTTTCTCAGGTCATATGGCCATAAGACATACTAAGAGACATATTATTCCAAATTTCTGTTGGCCCAGGATTGCAAAGGATGTGATAGGATATTGTAGGACTTATGAATACTGCCAAAACATTGGTAAACCAGGGAACACAGCTAAGGCTCCATTAATGCCTTTGCCTGTTATCAAAGAGCCATTTCAAAGAGCAGCATTAGATATTGTGGAATCCATGAGTACTCCAAATTCTACAGGAAAGAAATGCATCTTGGTGGTAATACACTATGCTACCAGATATTCTGAGGTGGTGGCTCTGTCATTTATTGAGGCAGAGAAGGTGGAAAATACTTTGATAGAAATATTCAGCAGAGTAGGTTTCCCCCCATGGGAAATACTGGCTGACCGAAGTGTCAACTTCATGTCAGACCTGCTGACTTGTATGTGGAAGCTTTGTTGCAGTGAAACATATAAAGACCACCCCCTACCATCCCCAGACTAATGGTCTTGTGGAGAGCTTTAACTCTGCACTGAAGACTTTGCTACAAGCATTTGCAGACCAGTTCAAAAGGGAGTGTGAGAAGTATTTGCCCCATCTGTTATTTGCATACAGGGAAGTACCACAGGAATCTACAAGCTTTTCACCCTTTGAGTTGTTATATGGGCATAGGGTGAGGGGCCTTTATATTTCATTTGAGACAAGTGGTAAGGGGAGAGAGAATCTCACAAAGTCTGCTGTAGCTTATGTTCTCAACTTTCGGATAAGACTTAATGAGCTCATGTGTTTAGCTCAAGAGAACCTAGTAGTGCTCAACAACAAAAGGTATGGTATGACAGGAATGCTTGAGCTCAAGAGTATTTTGAAGGGCTGAAGGTGATGGTGCTTTTTCCTGTTAGACATAAGCTACATGTGGCTTGGGAGGGGACCTTTGAGGTGGTGAAGAAAATCAATGATGTGACGTACATGGTGCATTTGGTAGGTAGGAGACATGGGCACAAAATATACACCACATGAATATGATGAAACCTTATTGTGCCATCCATGCTCTGGCCCAGCAATCAAGGAGCCTCAATTCTCACCACTAACACCAGTAAGGAGCATCCACATTGGGAAGAATAACAAATATACACACAGTAAAGTACAATTTCCCTTAAGAGTACACGGAGATCACAGTCAGTCTGGGGCTGGTTTCTCTCTTTCTCTCCAGATCCCCAGTAAGACTCTCTACTGGCACAACTATAAGGTCCAGATCTCAGCCTAGTGCTTAAGCTGAAACCTCCAGCACCCTCTCTGTCCAGCCAGTGCTTTGTGTCCCTGCCCAAGTAGCTGACACACACAGTCTGGGATATGAGTTATATACTAACACAAAGACACTCCTCGGGAAGGCTGGCACAGGTTCTCCAGCTATGCCCCTTTTGTCAACGCTATAAGGTAGTAATCACTGCCACCAACCATTAATATCAGCTACTAATAAGGCCCTTATGAATTATTACTGTGCAATATTATTATCCAACTGGTAAGTGTGACTGAACAGCAAGGCTTATTTGGGGTGGCTTGGACAGTATCGAAATATACGTGTAATGTACTCAAGAGCTTAAATTATCTCTACGCAAAACACCCACAGTTGAAATGTTTAAAATATTTAATAATAAATAATAAAGACACAAGACAATACTTCTTACTACACAGTGCTAGTCAAGAATTCAGAGATCACAGGAAAATGCTTAAAATACTACAGTAGAATAGTTCTGACATCAATACAAAAAATAACAGCTAGTCTAATCTTTCTATTTGACTAGCTATATCTATGAGAAAACACAGTTCTAAAATAAACTTGCATATAGAGTGCAGGCAGAGTGCTGGTGAGTTGGTCCAGAAGCTACAGAAAAAAAAAGACATTATACATGCAAATTCTAGCAATTAACTCTGGTCTCAAAACAATAGCAAGAATTCCTTCATCCAGACATCTTGAATACAAGTTTGAGATCAAAGAATTATACAATGTGTGACTTATCAGCTTTCCTCCAGCAGAGGGTAATGTGATTACATTTTTGAAGTTCAACATTTAACAAAGAGAACAAGAATGTGGCTTACATTAATATTTACAAACAATGACAGAATTATCTACAAAATCCTATCTAGCTAGGCTGGCAGCTTTCACATATCTTCACCCCCCCCCCCTCCGGAGAACTCAAGCTAGTTTTTTAAGTGACCCTTGAGAAACATTGCTTGAGAGGGTTAGGTCTATCTCAGTATACCATACCCCATTTCCTGTCTTGAGGCCTTGAGAGCCCATCTGCATTGGCATTGCTAATCTCACTGCGGTGTTGCACTGACATATATGATTGCAACCCTAGGCTCCATCTTAGCAACTTGGCATTTTGCTGGCTGGTTCTGTTTAACCACATTAGGGGATTGTGATCTGTCACTACAGTGAGTTTTCTTCCATACAGATAAGGCTGAAGTTTATGCAGTGCCCACACTATGGCTAGACACTCCTTTTCTACAGCTACATAGCATTCCTCCCTGGGCTGGAGCCTATGACTGAGATAAACGACTGGGTGCTCTTCTCCCTCTGAAGAAATCTGGCTAAGTACAGCCCCCACCCCATAGTTTGAAGCATCCACCTGCACAACAATTTCTTTGCTGTAATCTGGACTGGCTAACAAAGAGGATCTTCCAAAGTTTCCTTAAGCTCCTGGAATGCCTGCTCACATGCAAGGGCACACACTAACTTATCTGGCCTGTTCTTCCTTGTCGGGTCTGTGAGGGGAGCAGTTATGGTACTGTAACTTGGGATGAACTTTCTGTAGTACCCTGCTGACCCTAAGAATGCCCTCACCTGCTTTTTGGTAACAGGTGCAGGCCATGCCTGAATGGCTTCTACTTTGGCAGGTTCTGGCCTGATCTTACAACTCCCCACCATATGTCCCAGGTAGGAGACCCACCTGACATTTGCTGGGCTTAATGGCCAATCCTGCCCTGTGTAGTCTGCCCAGCACCTGCATGACATGTTGAAGTTGCTCTTGCCAGGAATGGCTGTAGATGGCAATATCATCTAAGTAAGCAACGGCAAACCCTCCTGCTCCTGCTAGGGTATGATATACCAGCCTCTAGAATGTTTCTGGGGCATTTTTAATCACAAAGGGCATCTTTGTGAACTAATAAAAGCCAAAAGGAGTCACAAAGGCTGACCTCCCTCTACCAGTGGGAATCAAGGGCACCTACCAGTAACCCTTGGAAGATCAATGGTTTTAAGATACTTATCCCCACCCATTTGCTCTAGGGCCTCATCTGTCCTAGGCATGGGGTAAGCATCTGACTCTGTGTGACTATTTAATTTCATGTAGTCCACACAGAACCTGGTGATGCCATCCTTCTTTGGCACCAGCACCACTGGGGAGGCCCAGGGACTGTTGGATTCTTGAATTACCCCTAGTTTCAACATCTCCTGTATCTTCTCCCTCAGAGTCTGTTTGACTCTCTCAGGCACCCTATAAGGTGCCTGCCTAATAGGCCTTTGGTGTTCTGTATCCACCTGGTGCTGCACCAGGTTGGTGCACCCTGGTTTCCCAGTGAATACATCCCCAAACTCCTGTAACACTGCTCAGATTTCTCGAGCCTGGGTAGGGGATAGCTGCTGGGACATTGCTACACCTTCCACTGAGGTGTCAGCCCGAGCCTCACTGAGGACATCAGTTACCAGATCTCCCTCAGACTCTTCCTGCAATCCACTGCAAATACTTAACACAAGGGCCTCCCTATAATGGTAAGGTTTTATCATATTAACATGATAAAATTTGTGCCCCTGCCTCCTGCCTTGCAGTGGCACCATGTAGTTAACATCACTTACCTTTCTTACCACCTTGTAGGGTCCTTCCCAAGCTGCTTGCAGCTTGTTGTGTCTGACAGGAATGAGAACCATTACCTGCTGCCCCACAGCACACTCTCTAGCTCGAGCATTCCTGTCATACTGTACATTTTTCTGTTGTTGGGCTTCTGCCAGGTTCTCCTGGGCCAAGCCCATGAGTTCCCTGAGCCTTGTCCTGAGGTTTAGGACATATGCCACAACAGATTCCTTGTGAGATTCACACTCACCTTCTCACTCATCACAAATTAAATCTGGTGGTCCCCTCATCCTGTTCCCATACAACAACTCAAAGGGTGAAAAACTTGTGGATTTCTGTGAACCTCTGTGTAAGCAAACATCAGATGTGGCAAATATTTGTCCCACTCCCTCTTAAACTGGTCTGAAAATGCCCAAAGCATGGACTTGATTGTGGAGTTTAACCTCTCAACAAGACCATTAGTCTGGGGATAGTAGGGGGTAGTCTTCAGGTGCTTCCCCCCACAGTACTTCCACAGACAAACCAGCAGGTCTGATATGAAATTGGCACCTCTGTCAGTCAGTATTTCTTTTGGGAAACCTATGCTTCTGAAAATCTTGAACAAAGCATTTGCCACATTTTCTGCCTCAATAGAGGACAAAGCCACTGCCTCAGGGTATCTTGTAGCATAATCTACTATCACTAGGATATACTTTTTCCCTGTGGAACTTGGGGTTCTCAGAGGCCCCACAATATCCATAGCTACTCTTTTAAATGGCTCCGCAATCACAGGCAAGGCATTAAAGGAGCACTCACCTTGTTGTCTGCCTTGCCTACCTTTTGGCACTGCTTACAGGTTCTGTAGTACCTGGTACATCTCTGGAAATCCCAGGCCAATAGAATTTCTGCATAATACATCTCTCTGTACATTTTATGCCCGTATGAGCTGCAAAGAGAATATCATGGGCTATGGCTAGAAGCGCCATCGGTAGTCTCTAGGCACTACCAACTGCTGTGTTCTTTCACCTTCTAGCTCTCCCTCAGGGGTCCACTTCTCTTTACAATAACCCTTTGTCCCAGTATACAGATTCCCCCTTCCCTTGAGAATCATGTCCCTCACTAGCTACCTCTCTTAGGCCTTGCAATGTAGGGTCTGAGAGCTGAGCCTGTTTCAACTCTCTTTTTGTAACCCTCCCCAGCTCCCCTTCCACATGAAGTCTGGTATCCTCTGACAGCAGTGCCTCACTGTCAGCCTGGGTACTACCACTCACCTCTGCCCTTGCAGTCCCTCTGTCCAAGGGAACATCAGTACTTACAAGCAGCTGTTGCTCACCTTCAGTTGCACTTCTACAGGGTAGCTCCCTCCCTGAAGTAACCGCATCCCCAGTCCCAGCTGTAAGTATGTGGACTGTCTGGGTCTTCCCACTCACATGCTTGTCTCCAAGCCTGACTGCAAGTAACTGCACAAGCACATAGGTTCATAGGTTTATAGGTAGGTACTAGGCTATTGGCCCAAGGGCCTACGTAAGCCTAGCCAGCAAGGTTCCATAGCTTATGCCACCCAAGAAAGTTATTTTCCTGTGCTACTCTCCAGCAGAGACACAGAAGTGATCCCCGGGGTATATTTCCTATTTCCCATCCACTCATCAAGATTTTTCTTGAAGAGTGCTAATGAAGAACTTTGCTTGACATAGATGGGTAGCTTGTTCCAGAGTATAGGAAGTCTCTGGGACAGGAATCTATCCCTCCAGCATGTCCTGTTTATTGTGGTGACAAGGTTTAGGTCCCTAGAGTGTGTAGCTCAGACAGATTGGGATTTCTTTAGGTGTTGCATGTTCAACAGCTCTGGGTTTGACATAGCTTTATATGTTAGGCAGAGATCACCTCAGAGTAGGTGATATGCTATGGAGTAAAGTTGGAGTTTTTTGAGGCAGTCAGTGTAGGGCATTTGCTTGAGGCCAGTAGTCCTCTTTGTGAAGTACTTTTATGGCCTTTCCATCTGCTGCAGATGTCTTGTGTTGGTACTGCACTATCAAAATCATTTCCTATCAGGACATCTGCAGGGATATCCTGAAACACACCTACTTGCTGGCTTCCTTTTCCACCCTCCCAGTCAAGGTGAACCCTAGCCAAAGGTATTTGGAATGGGATCCTTCCTAAAGCTCTGACTGGAGTAGATCACCCAGGCAAGTAGTGCTCCTCTGTAATGATTGCAAGCTTCACAATGGTTATGTCAGAGGCTGTGTCTCTCTTAGCAATGGCCTCTTTGTCATTCACTATGGTAGGATATAACCTCTTGCGGTAGTTGGGTACCCTTGTTGTCTCATGACAACCTTCTTCTTTCGAATGCTCCCATTAGGGGTCACCACAGCGTATCATCTGTTTCCATTTCTTCCTGTCCTCTGCATCTTGCTCCGTCACACCAATCACCTGCATGTCCTCTCTCACCACATCCATAAACCTTATCTTAGGCCTTCCTCTTTTCCTGTTACCTGGCAGCTTCATCCTTAGCATCTGTTTCCCAATATACTCTGCATCCCTCCTCAGCACATGCCCAAACCAACACAATCTCGCCTCTCTGACTTTGTCTCCAAAGCTTCACACCTGAGCTGACCCTCTAATATACTTATTCCTAATCCTGTCCACCCTTGTCACACCCAGTGAAAATCTTAACATCTTTAACTCTGCCATGTCCAGCTCTAACTCCTGCCTTTTTGTCAATGCCACTGTCTCCAACCCATATAACATAACTGGTCTCACTACCCTCTTATAGACCTTCCCTTTCACTCTTACTGGTACTTGTCTGTTATAAATCCCTCCTGACACTCTTCTCCACACACTCCACCCTGCCTGTATTCTCTTCTTCACCTCTCTTCCACACTCACCAATACTCTGAACTGTTGATCCCAAGTATTTAAACTCATCCACCTTCGCCACCTCTACTCCCTGCATCCTCACCATTCCTCTATCCTCCCTCTCATTCACACACATATATTCCATCTTAGTCCTTCTGACCTTCATTCCTCTTCTCTCTAAAGCATATCTCCACCTCTCCAGGGTCTCCTCCACCTGTTCCGTACTCTCACTACAGATCACAATGTCATCTGCAAACATCATAGTCCACGGGGACTCCTGTCTGATCTCGTCTGTCAACCTGTCCATCACCATTGCAAATAAGAAAGGGCTCAGAGCCGATCCTTGATGTAATCCCACTTCCACCTTAAATGCATCCATCACTCCCACCGTAGACCTCACCACTGTCCCACTACCCTCGTACATATCCTGTACCACTCTTACATACTTCACTGACACTCCCAGCTTCCTCATACAATACCACAACTCCTCTCTAGGCACCCCGTCATATGCTTTCTCTAAGTCCACAAAGACACAATGCAACTCCTTCTGACCTTCTCTGTACTTCTCCATCAACACTCTCAGAGCAAACATCGCATCTGTAGTGCTCTTTCCTGGCATGAAACCATAACAATCTACTGTTGGCATTTTGTCTTTCCCACTTACTGGCTCTCTCACCTTTTGTTCCTCACCTTGCCTCTGTGCACATCTGTATGGCTCATGGCCCCACTGGTTGCATTTAAAACATTTAACCCTAGGTCCTGGACATGTACCTGGACTAGTGGCTTCCCCTGCTACTGGCGGATTCTGTTGGGGCAGTCTGGGCTGCACACCATGGGTTCCTTTAGACCCATGAGCAGTACTGGGGATCCCTTTCCTGTGCAGGGATGCCCTGCTTGCTTGGTATAGGTCTCCCTTCTTCACCAACTCATCTGAAGTAGCAAATGGTCTATCAGCTAACCAGATCCTCATGTCCTCAGGCAAAGTGCTAAGGGCTTGTTCCCTCACCAAAAGGTCTGCCAGCCCTTCAAATGTGGTGACCTCACATCCAGTCACCCTCCTATGAAAATAAGTGCTCAGTTCAGCAACATATTCATACATACTTTTATCTGCCTTGCATTTATACTCACGAAACGTTTTCCTATACATTTCAGGTGTTAGCTTAAAAAAATCTAACAAACACTTCTTAACAGCAGTATAATTAAAACAGTCAACATCAGGCATTTTGGACAAAATAGTTACAGCCTTACCATGGAGTAAGGGGGTCAGGAACTGTACCCAGAGCCTTTGGTTAACATCATACTGTTTGCATACCCTCTCAAGCATATGAAAGAAACTATCAAAATTACCCCCCTCTGTAAACTGCGTTAGAAATTTACTGACCTTTTGTGCTTCTGGGGTCTGGTTACTCCCTTCCCCATTACCTCCATGATTCTGACGAAGAGTCAGCATCTCCTTTTCATGCTGTCTCTGCCTCTCCTTTTCCTCAGCTTCCAGACATAGCAGTTTCTCATTCTCCTCAGCCTGTAGATGTCTCAGTCTCTCTGCTGCTTCTGTTTCCAAATGCCTGGTCTCCAACTCAAGTCTCTTTAGCTCCAGATTGATTTTTAAGCCCTCTGCAGACAGGTTAAGCTCTCCATTCTCTGAGTGTTGTAGATCTCCATGGCCAGTCTGATTGCCCTCCTGATTGCTGTTTTCTGATGCAGCTGTAACCAAAGCTGCAATCATATCTGCCTTAGTCAGGTTTCCATGCACCAGTAATTTAGCCTGGCACATCTCAGCTGATTGGCTCCTTGTCAGCTTTCCATACTCCTCTGCTGACATGCTTGCCTGCTCTCCCTGACTAACTAAGCTCACAAAAGAAATACAACAATTGTGATCTGAACTCTGAATATTCACTGCGTGGTTGATTAAAGTACAAAAACACCTTCACTGATCACTGTACACAAGCTACAGGAATTCACTAGCCACACAACTACAATCCAATTGCCGACCAATTAATATGTGGTGTGGATATCCCATCACTGACAAACAATTAATATGCAACGTCCGTGCACTGGCCCAGCAATCAAAGAGCCTCAATCCTCACCACTAACACCAGTGAGGGGTGTCCACATTGGGAAGAATACCAAATATACACACAGTAAATTATAATTTCCCTTAAGAGCACACAGAGATCACAGTCAGTCTGGGGCTGGTTTCTCCCTTTCTCTCCAGATCCCTAATACGACTCCCCACTGGCACAGCTATAGAGTCCAGATCTCAGCCTAGTGGTCAAGCTAAAACCTCCAACACCCTCTCTGTCCAACCAGTACTTTGTGTTCCTGCCCAAGTAGCTCACACACACACACACACACACACACACACTTTGGGATATGAGTTATATACAAACACACAGACACTCCTGGGGAAGGCTGGCACAGGTTCCCCAGCTATGCTGCTTCTGTCCAGGCTATAAAGTAGTAATCACCACCACCAATCACTAATATCAGCTACTAATAAGGCCCTTATCAAAGGGTGCCCAATTATTACTGTGCAGTATTATTTTCCAACTGCTAAGTGTAACTGAACAGCAAGGCTCATTTGGGGTGGCTTGGACAGTATCCTTATATACATGCAATGTACTCTACAGCTTAAATTATCTCTACACAAAACAGCCACAGTTGAAAGGTTTAAAAATATTTAATAATAAATAATAAAAACACAAGACAATGCTTCTTACTACACAGTGCTAGTCAAGAGTTCAGAGATCACAGGAAAATGCTTAAAATAACACAGCAGAATAGTTTTGACATCAATACAGAAAAACAACTAAGTATAATCTTCCTATTTCCTAGCTATATCTAAGAGAAAACACAGTTCTAAAATAAACTTACATATAGAGCACAGGCAGAGTGCTGGTGAATTGGATGTTCTCAAGACAAATGCCAAATGCTCTGAGTCTCTCTGTCCTTAAATTGATAACACAGTACTACTGACTCATTTCAGATTACATCATTTCTCTCTGGTCCCCAGGCTAACAGAAGCCCAGAGTGTAACATCCCTTTTGATATTGCACCTGGTTAGGAAGCTACAGCAATAAAAGACATTGTGCATGCAAATTCAAGCAATTAACTCTGGTCTCAAAACAATAGCAAGAATTCCTTCATCCAGACATCTCGGCTCCGAGTTTGAGATCAAAGAATTATACAATGCTTGACTTATCAGCTTTCCTTCAGCAGAGTGCAATGTGGTTACATTTTTGAAGTTTAACATTTAACAAAGAGAACAAGCATGTGGCTTACATTAATATTTACAAATGACAGAATTATCTTCAAAATCCTATCTATCTAGGCTGGCAGCCTTCACATATCTTCACACTTTTCATGATAGGAATGCCCTAGTATTGAGCATTCATAGGGGATGGTAGGAAGAGTCTGAAAGGGATATGGTAACTGATCTTTTGGGAAGTTAGGATTGATACCATATCACCACAGTTAATTCCTAATCAAGTCCGGGAGATAAAAACAGTATTGCAGGAATTTTGGGATATGTTCACAGAGAAACAAGGGTGCACTGACTTGGTGCAGCACCATGTGGACACAGGACTCCAAAAACCTATTAAGTAGGTCCCTTATAGTGTACCTGAGAGATTGAAACAGACTATGAAAGAAGAAATAAAGGAAATGCTAGAACTGGGGATAATTCAAGAGTCTAACAGTCCTTGGGCTTCCTCAGTAGTACTAGTGCCAAAGAAAGATGGTATGAGGTGGAGTCTAGGATTACAAACATATGATATGACCATAAAGCACCACAGTGGGGTTAATAATGCCAGTGTGGATGGATTGTCTAGGAGAGGAGTGGGTTAATATTCCCAGGTAGAGCCATTTTTCTCAGGTTTTAGTTTCCAAGGGTCCCTTGAAAACCGTGCTTGAGTCATAAGGGGGGAGAAATGTGAAGCAACTGAAAACACTGTCATCTGTGTTAGCATGTCTGGGAGGGGATTTGTACATATTCTTAAATTAAATTGTATTGTATGCCAGTATGCCCGATTGTGAAAATGTAAACGAGTTTTAAAATGTTGAGTCTTTCCCTGTTTAACAGACTGTTTAAAGAATATGTCACTGTTTTGACACAATTCTAACTGTGCATGTTTGAGAAAGACATTCTAAAGTACAAACTGTGGAGAACCAGCTGAGCAGTGAGTGATGTCACTGGAATGTTCCTTGTTGCTAGGAAATTATTTATGCAGCTGACTGAGAGAAACATAATCTTTTTTACAGCTGAGTGTTATATTTTGAAATTAGACAGTTGAGACAGCAGTTTGTCAAGTACTGAGCAGTTAGTAGACTCCAAGAAAAGATAACTCAGCAAGAAAACTAAAAAATTACCTTGGCCTTGCTATTATATCTTAGAAAAGTTCAGGGATAGTATTCCTTTAGTTAGATCAGGAAAGTTTAGTTATTGAGATAGAGTTGTACTTGAATAATGGACTCCTCTCCTGCAGCTTAGTTTACATTTCTGGTGACTGACCTCTAATGTTTATTGATTTTCAATTTTGTAATCATTTTTACTTATTATTAAATGTTTTTCATTAGTTATTTATTTTTGATAATTAATTTTCATAATTGGACACCCTCTTTGAAGGGCATGAAGAGCCTCTGATTGGTGGCAGAGTTTCTGTATTTGTTTTGAGAAAGAGACACATCTGGAAATCTGTGTCAGGCTTTCTCAAAAGTATTTAGATGTGTGAGATTTTGAGTGTGAATGTATCAGATGTCTTAAACTGGGACAATTTGTTCTGAAGTGTATAATAAGAAAAATACACTTGGGCGGACAGAAGTATATAGTCCATTCCCAGAGAAAATAGAGCTTGTTCCTTTTGTGCTCTCAGGTGAAAATTGTGAAATATTACTTTTGTTTAAGTTGCAGTCTCATATTGATGTCAGTAGTGAGGATTGAAGTGCCTTAGTTACTGACCCAGGGTAGTAAGGGACGTCATTTAATTGGTGGCAGTCAGGTGGGACATAACCAGACATCGCATATTTAAATGTAAAATGGCAGACGAAATAGTTGCATTATGTATGTCATACAGGATGGTACTAATTTTATCTCTTTTTTTCTCTCAGCCTAACCCTTATCTCTTTTTTTAATTTTCCATTATATATCATCAAAATGTATCCATGTCATCCATCTGTAACAAATCACTAAATACTTCACAGCACAACAAGGTACACCAACCCCAGGGACTCAGCCTGCACCCACTCTACCAGCTCTGGCACTGACCCCCAGCACATCTGGGACCCAACCTGGTTCTACTGCCTCTGCTGCCCCTGCACTACCTACACCCTCAGATAACACTTCTCTGGCAGATTGTGCTGTGGTACCCTCCAAGAGTATTAGCAGAGGTGGGGATTTTATCACCGACTAGGAGGTGACAGGGTTGGAGCGTAGGGTCATGCACTGCACCATTGGTGTATGCCTATGCTAGATTGAGAGGCTGTTCTCTCTCATGGTCCATAGGAGGAGAAAATGTCAAGCATTCTAGCACCCAGCAGAGTAAGTGGACAGTGATGACACTCCTAAGTGTGAGGACTATATCCTCACTGTCCCCATGTCTGATAGGCATGGGCTTGCATTGTCCCCTCACTCATCCCAACCATAGGCATGGGCTTGCATTGTCCCCTCACTCATCCCAACCATGGTGCCCCCCAACTCTTTGAGTCCCTCACTGTTGCTGTGTCTTGTCTTGTTTATCCAGTTTGCATTTGCTTCCTCACCTACCCAACTTATCTGACCCAGAAATACCAACGTCCCTTACCCTGCATTCCTCCCTTACTGGTCCCACAAAAAAAAAAAAAAAAACACATTGTCCCATACATAGCTCTCCATTTTGTACATATGTCTTTTAACATGCATGATTTGGTTCAACTGGCTATACAACATAATAAAAAATAAAGTAAAGTAAAATCCACTGCTCAGCAAGCAAACGCTGTAGTTCCATGAGGTAGATATAATGTAAGTCACAAAGGAAGTGCAGTACAGCAGAAGTAAGAACAAAACTCCAAATTTCATTCCAAGAATGTGCACTTATAACATACGGATGAGCGCTTTCACCATTACAGCTTCTTCAGATCCTTGTATAAAAGTCACAGTAGACCTCCCCTTATATAAGCAGCTCAATTAATCAATTAAAACAATTTAAACAATTAAAAGCAATGCTGGAGAATTTAAAGAACTCTCCCATATATAAACATGTTAATGTAAAGTAAGACAAAAATATATAAAACTTGCATAGTGACCTAAAAACATGTAAATAAACATTCTGATAAGTTTAGCTTAGGTATGAATCTTACTGAATCTAAGGAGACTGACTGGATCATTCGTTTAAAAGCTGATAGGGGGCATGGGTTGAATGATAGAGCTTCTATAAAACCTAAGCTGAGACAACGCAGGCACATAAAATGAACTATCATTTATTTGTATATGTTCTTGATTATGTATTTTATCAATATTAACTTATCAGAATGTTTATTTACATGTTTTTAAGTCACTATGCAAGTTTTATATATTTTTGTCTTACTTTACATTAACATGTTTATATATGGGAGAGTTCTTTAAATTCTCCAGCATTGCTTTTAATTGTTTAAATTGTTTTAATTGATTAATTGAGCTGCTTATATAAGGGGAGGTCTACTGTGACTTTTATACAAGGATCTAAAGAAGCTGTAATGGAGAAAGCGCTCATCCGTATGTTATAAGCGCACATTCTTGGAATTAAATTTGGAGTTTTGTTCTTACTTCTGCTGTACTCCGCTTCCTTTGTGGCTATACAACATGATTACATTGTTGTCACCCCTCTTTGTGGTGGTGACAGTCTAAATTCAGATAATATTCTGTACATACTTTAATTTTACATTGTTGAAGAAACGGATAGCTATGGTTCCTTCTTACCTCCCTCCTGCACATTCCTATATAGTTTTCTCTTTGTTCTTCAACTACCCATTTCATCACTTTCCTATCCACCCCATTTTAACATCTATAATCTGGTCAAAATATAGAATCACACACAGCACACATAAGTACCAAAAAAAAAAAAACAATGGAGGCCTTTACTTTTTGGCCTCTTTGTGCAGAGTTTGGCATCTTACACCAATGTCAAATGATGATTAACTAATCTTATGTGGTGCTGTTACCCCCTGACAATGCCACTTAAATAGGCTGCACTATGTCAACACACAGTAACAAATGATGAATGTAGTATAAAGATGTATTTCCTTGCATTATCACTACTTATTTAAAAGTATTACATACATCTGGATTCGAACCATATATCATGTGAGCTCAAAAAGAAATATGTCAAACCATTTACACCTGCTAACACAGAGTCAGAAAAGCAGCTGGTGTGTTTCATACTCTCAATCGAGAGAACATTTAGAATGTTATCATTCAGCCTCATGTTTGCTTATCTACGTACAAACAGGGAAACCAGGAGAAAGGTGTATGTTGCATGCACAATCACTTTGGCAGCCATACCACAAACCCACTGCTCTATGGTGTGCTATGCAATGTGGTCAATAGCATGCATTACTTTTGTTTACTGTCCATTTAGTGTTCACATGGAAACAGAAAAAAATGAAGATCCTCTCTAAGATAATATTAACTATTTACAATGAAGCTGTTACCTCCCGCATACACTGCAACCTTGGTCTCTCAGTACTTGTTCACAAATATATCAACTACACTACATAAATTAATAACAAATGCTGTGTTATAAACCATGCACATTTTTAAAATGACAATACACATTCAGATTTTCCAGTACTTATAGTAATGTGAACACCTATTTACATATAATTTGTAAAGCTGTCTCTTAAAGTATACCTTCACATTGGAACACAACCACCAAATACTACACATTGCACACTCATCATAGGTTCATAGATTAATACTAGATTAATTTCCCTTGCAGGCCATTTTAAGCCCAGCCAATTACCACATGTGAGAATCAAACACTGCACATCACATCTGCAAGGTAAACATCTTAACCATTATGCCAACCTCCCACCAGATAACACACAGAACTTTAAATATCTTGAGAGCTGAACATGGCTAGCTATCCATTCCATACAGGCCCCCCAGCATCTTCTCTTCAACATCCAGTACTGATGTCATCCACTATAAGTTGGCCTGCTGCCTTATAAAAGTCAGACTTGTGCAATGACATTGCATAAAGTACTGAGTTCTGTAGTCTGTTCTGTTCTCACTGCAGTCAACTGTGAGGTATGTGTATGTGTGTGTGGGTGTGTGTGTGTGTGTCTAATTAGAGGTGCATAAGTGTGTATCCTACAGCTGCCACTCCAAGCCCATGAATTAACAATAGTTTGAGTCTTGCAAATGCCTATACGTTCATTTCATGCAGGCCATCTTCTTTCCAACATCCAGTGCTGATGCCATCAACTATAACTTGTCCTGCAGCCTTGTAAAAGTCAGACTTATGCTATAGAACTTGCATAAAGTACTGAGGTTTGTAGTCTGTGCACTTAGGTATAGGTTCTGACCTCACTGCAGTCAACTGGGAGGTGTGTGAGTGTGTGTGTGTGTGTGTGTGTGTGTGTGTGTGTGTGTGTGTGTGTGTGTGTGTGTGTGTGTGTGTGTGTGTGTGTGTGTGTCTATCTAGTCAGAGAAGCATAAGTGTGTATCCTAGAGTTACCACTCCAATCCCTTGGATTGGCAACATTTTGATACTTACACATGCCTTCATGCAGAGCTCCCACATTCCAGTGATGATGTCATCCACTATAAGTTGTCCTGCAGCCTTGTAAAAGTCATGCTTGTGCTGTGGTGCTTGCATAAAGCACTGATATCTGCACACTTGGGTAGGGATTCTGTTCTCACTGCAGTCAGCTGGGCTGTGTGTGTGTGTGTGTGTGTGTGTGTGTGTGTGTGTGTGTGTGTGTGTGTGTGTGTGTGTGTGTGTGTGTGTGTGTGCGTGTGTGTGTGTGTGTGTGTGCACTTGTTTAAGATTAGAGAGAGCATTTTACATCAGCATTTGGGACACTGCTATTACTATTTTCTCCCCACCAGACACTGCTGATGTCATCACCTATAAAGTGTTGTCTGACACTTTCCAAGTCAGACTTGAACTGTGGTGTATGCCTTAAATATAGAGTTAGGTAGTCGGTGTACTTAGATAGGGGTTCTGCTCTCACTGCAGACAGCTGGGCTGTGTGTGTGTGTGTGTGTGTGTGTGTGTGTGTGCGTGTGTGTGTGTGTGCACTTGTTTAAGATTAGAGAGAGCATTTTACGCCAGCATATGGGATGCTGCTATTACCATTTTCCTCTCACCAGACTCTGCTGTCATCAGCTATAGCTGATTTCCGGATGTGCAGTATTCCCATCAGGGCAGGGTCTGAGACTGGATGGTAGGCCAGGCCCAAGTCACCTCATCATATATGATACAGATTACAGTCACAAGGTTTCAGTCTATCCACATATGTCATGGCATGGCTTGTAGGCCCTGTATTTTCTTGGTAAGAAACCCCTGTGATCTCTCCAGCTGCTGCAGGTGTCTGGTGAGGTTAATGCAAAAAGGAGCATTATACTCTGTTAGTGTTCTGATGAGGTTTGAGTACAGTGCTGTTATATCATCTGCAGATCTGGATACTATGTCCTGACTTATGAGGTGCACGACATAATCTTTCCATACCTTTGTGGACAGTTGGTGGGCCCAGTTCCAATTGATATCTATGTGTGTTCCCAGGTCTTGCACCACTGCATTTCAGCATAGGAGAAGTGTTGTCAATGCTGTAATTAGTGGGGAATTACACTCTGCAGAAGGCCATAATAATGACACATTTTGCATTTAGTTGTAGACCATGTGGATTTGGCACCAGTCATTTGTCTGTATTAACCCCTCCTGTAGTATGTTAACATCATTGGTGGACTCAATGTTTGCACCCAATATGCAAGAATCAGAAAACTTGATAAGCCAAAGGCCATATACTTTAGACTGGACTGTCAAGAAATAGATTCCAAACAGTAAAGGGCCAAGCACAGATCCTTGGAGTATGCCAATGATGACAGCTCTAATAGTAGAGGTTGATTCACCAACTTTCACAGTATGTGTTCTGTTTGTGAGCCAATTGACTCACCATCTAGTGATATAAGTGTTAATCCCCAGCTGGCAGAGTTTCTAAATGATATCTAAGTGGGTGTTGTGTCCAAACCCTACATCAGATCAGGATAGGCAGTGTGCACTGTCTTACCTTCATCCAGGCCTATCACACAGAATCAATGGGCTGTGACAACACCACAGATCACCAATATTGTGACTCAGAACATACATCTACCTGACACGGTTGGATCGATACGTCAACACACCCTCCTGATGGACCATGTTCCCATAAAAGGGTGTAAATCAACATTCATCCATCTTAAGTGGGGTGGAGACAGCACGTGATGCATGCCTTTATAGACCCATCCTGACTCTTCTCATCTGTGAGGTAGGCCAACATGTAATCATGGACCTTTTTTAAATGGACACTAATAATATCCCAGCTGTGTTCAAGAAACGTGTGAGTTGTTAATGCTACATCCATGTCTGTTTCATCTGTTAGATGTCCTCAAAGAGGTCATAGAGGGCATGCATGATGACAACAGTGTTATTCTGTGGAACTTGACCAGACCAAGGCATTTGACACAAATCCACACTGAGGTATTCACTCAGCACTGTCAGATGTGACCATAAACACCTATCTCACCATGTGAGTAGACCACTGGATCACATACGTGGCATCTAAACATGTTGAAATGTGTAATGTGACCTATTTCTCGGCTGCAGTGGTCAAGTCCATACATCAGGGCTGTGTGATAGGCACTTTCCTGTTCATGATTTAAGTCACAGACATCAAGATAGACATACACATCCTGTGTCCAAACAGCTGTCTGGAGGACTACAGACTGTGAGCAATCATTGACTCCAGCTGTGATATTAGTATAATATAGGCAGTATTAACACATACCAAAGATGATTGCTGTTACAGCCATGACATCATATGAGATGAAACAAAAACTTGAGTGGATTTGTTACATTATGAAAACAAACACACAACCGAAAGATAATGTAAACATCACAGCCTATAAGCAGACCAATTGGTATGTGACCTGTATCCTGGGGTAGATGGTATGTAGAACATTCACCAACATGTGGCCACAGTGGTAACTACTCCCTTGTATGTAACATAACTACTGAGTATGTGCAGGACATCCACATCAAAGGTCATAATACTTCAAGTGGTTAGAGCCTTCATCACACCAATAAGTACAATGCACCCTTCTTCATGTACCTCCCTACACATCCATTGATGTGTAACTGAAGTGTAGCATGTTTGTGACAGTGAGCACTCACATGTCTTATTGGCCATACCTAGTATTGCTTTTGTTGGATAAACATTACTGTCTGTTGGTTCAGTAGCCCATCAAGGTGTTATACTAGATGCATGTGTGATACCTGTTTCAGTGATGCACACAGTACATACATAGCTGTTTGTCAACATTGATGACATGGGTTACATTTGTAACATTGTGAATTGTGCCATATATATCTGTCATGCACACCAGACAACTAGCCTGTATTGATCATAATGTCACATACGGTTATAGCAGTGTCCCTCCAAACACCTCCAGCACATGTTACAGTGTCAGAACGGTATGTTTGATTACCCTTATAGATTGCTGACATGTCATAATAGTTGTACAAGTGTGTTCATGCAGAATCATCTATGATCACTCAGAATCACATATGCTATGTCAGAGACATGGGATTACTGGTGGTATAATTCTGATATTGCCCATTATTGTGCATGTTTCATTTACTGATGTCCATGAGCCTGTAACTGTGTCACACTTATTAGAGACCTCTGCTGACAATACACTGATATTCAGTGAAATTAGTTTGCATAGCTTCACAATATGCACCCAACCCTGACTGTATATAACATCCCTGATAGATGTCCTCTCCATTGTTCATTTAAGGATGCTTATATCATAAAGACATCTTCTCTATTGTTATGTCACCTTGTCTGACAGTCACATAGTATGCATTTTCACTTTGAAGTCCGTACTGTATCCTGTTGATATGTGATTAGTCCTCCTGCTACAACTGCCTTCCATTTCCAGGCCCTCATCTGCTGTACATTACAATGTTTTAGCTATCCTCTTTCCCTGTGTTCATTCCTACAATTCATCTGTGTGTCCCTCTTCAATACACACACTTCCCCTGACTATTTTAAATGGTAGTCCAAGTATCCTTACAAATCATTTGCACAATGTTTGTACAGAATGCCTAGAATGAGACTCCACAATACTCTGCACTGTATACACAGCCCTGTACTGTGTTTGGACCATATACATTGCTATATGATAAACCCTGGTAATCACTGTGGCATTCCATGTGATCCTGCTAAGGTAGTTTGCTCCAAGGTAAACAAATTTGCTATCCGTGTTGCTTTACACAGTTTCCATGAAACCATGCTTGTTTACGTTTAAATGTGGTATGTAGCATGAATATGTATTCACCGCTGCTCACCACCCAAACCCATAAATTTAATGTAGGCTTTGTGTAAAGTCTACATGGAGTTTATTGAATTCCACCAAATTATTTTTACCTTCATATAGATAGCAGTCAGAAACTAACATCAAAGATATTTAATTTAATCCTGCATAAGCAAGGTCATGGCTCTGTGCTAAAATTACACTGTTAAAACTGAGCCTTGGCTCCATGTAGATGACTGCAAACTGGGCGCCATGGTGGAAAGTACATCAGACACAGATATCCTTCAGAGGGGTCTCACGGAAACTGATAACTGGTGCCAGAGCCTTGGCCTGAAGTTAAATGCCAAAAAATGTATAGTCATACCCTTCAGGAAAAACAAGGTAACCCCAAGCTACCATATAGGTGGCAATCCATTAAGCACAGAAGAGGTTATCAGGGACCTGGGGACCCAGGTTGACAGTGGCCTTTCTTTTGACACTCACATTGCTAAAGTGGTTAGAAAGACCTTCTACATTGCCCACCTGATCATGAAGGGATTCACATCCAGATCAAGTGAGGTCATTGTTCCCCTGTACTCTTCACTTATCAGACCAATGATCGAGTACAATGCCCCATTCGGGATGTATCTCACCCGACACCTGCAGCAATTGGAGAGACCCCAAAAGTTCCTCACCAAAAGGATAAAGGGACTCCAAAATCTGTCATATGCTGCCAGACTGAAGAAACTCCAGCTCTATTCAGTCGCATACCGCCTGCTCAGAGGTGACATGTGCCTGAAATACAAGGCCATGTCCAACCCGGAATTAATGGACATGCTCCACCTCAAAAAATCCAAATCTACCAGATCCACTAGAGCAAGCGACTTAAACCTTAGCACGGATATAAATAGGACATGCTGGAGGGATAGATTTGTCACCCAGAGACTCCCTATGCTGTGGAATAAAATCCCAGTCCATGTGAGGCAGAGCACCTCGCTGGCTCTGTTCAAGAGAAATCTTGACCGGTGGATGGGAGATCGTAGGTTTACCCCTGGAATCATCTCTGTGTCACTGCTGGACAGAGGCACAACAAACTAATGGGCACAGTATTTTTTAACATAAGGGGTGGTGTAAGCCACAAAACTTTGGGCTAGGCTTATAAATGCCTTAGGGCAGATAGCCTATATAAACCTATGAACCTATGTCTTAATAAATACTAGAACCTAGAGGTAATGTTCGCACAAGCCTTTGGATTATATAATGCTATCATCTAGAGGTGTCATATCATTTTACAGCATAATCTGCAAAAGAGGTTTTGCACTTCTCAAAAGCTTGAAGAAATCACTATGCCATCTAGGTCAGTGCATTTTCAGTGCATTAAAATTCTTGACAATACTTTTATGTTTGTTTTTAATAACTAAGAAAATTTTAGAACGCAGGTTTCTGTGTGGGAACATCATATTTTGACTCATACTGTTTCTGCCATCTAGTGGCAAATTGGAGAACAGCATCACAGTGAATTAACAAAAGTACATTGCTTGGAACAAGATACTGCAATGCAGAAATCTGAACTCGTTAATGATTTAAGTACTAGAACAACAAATAAAAATAATTAAAGACATGCTGAATGAATGTGGGTTGAGTAAACCTGACAAATAAAAACAGTGGTATTTCTGTCTGCCTTAATAAAACATGGCTTGAGCCAGCAAAAGAAAATTTAATAGCCTTTACCTATCTGAAAAAAATGACTGGATCTTTGTTAGTAACTTGTACTTTTTCTTGGGGCATAACTGCAAACAATATTTTAGTGAAAAGTCACACTGCTTGACTACAAATAAGCCATTTAGCTTGTTATGTCTTTTGCTACACATTTGCACTGTCTGTTAAAGTCTTTACTACCAAGATGGCTATTTCATTTAAATAACTCATCACAAGGTGGTGATCTACATAGCTCTCTTCAAAATTACCAAAGTTAGGATCCAGGCCTCAGCATGAAAGGTATTAAAGACTTTCCAAGCGGATAGGTGAAGTTACAAGGTTGTGTGTATATCCCATCTTCACCCATCATGATTAACATTATACAAGTTCATATAGTATTATTTTAGCATAACCAGAAGTGACTTTATATTTTTCGGAAGAAAGCAATGGCAATGTATGGGGAGATTTTGTAATTAAACTGAGTGTTGTTACAGTGGGATTTGTTAACAGAAGGTGCTGTGTGTGAC
This sequence comes from Protopterus annectens, assembly GCF_019279795.1. Taxonomy (NCBI): domain Eukaryota; kingdom Metazoa; phylum Chordata; order Ceratodontiformes; family Protopteridae; genus Protopterus; species Protopterus annectens. The sequence goes on along the minus strand of NC_056746.1, from coordinate 1,336,577,239 downwards.
TTTTATCTTGTTTAAATGTGGGGTGGCACTGCTCCCCTTTTATTTTTGAGTTATGCTGGGTTACATGAAATGAGTTTAGACCCGTTTTGTTCAATAAGTTGTATTTAGATATTATGTCTTTTAGATCACATGACATACACCTACATAATAAAGCCAGGTAGTAAACAAAGAAATGGATTCCCATGAGGCTTTAATTAAAGCCACAAAACCAGTGGATAAAGGCCACTGGTAGGAATTAAATGCTTTGACACAGTGGGCAGATGCCACTAAATAGGCTTGAGTTGCAAAAGCGATGGGGATGTATGACAGCATAGTTGTGAACGCTAACCAAATGGCTGTATAAGCTTCTAACCAACTTACTCAAAGCGAGAAAAGAAGAGATGTTTGTACCCACCTTGAAAAAGGAAATGGGGCAAACTAACTTACTCTACACAGGAAATCAATCCTGCATTGGGAATTCTATGTATTTATTTACTCTTTGACTGGTTTATTCCTACTACGCCAATTGTTTCTTTTCAGGGGAAGACTTGAGATAGTATTCATACTGATGCGGGGAAATTTGACCCGAGTACCGGGGAACATCAATAAGTGTCATAGGATCTTTTTACCTCCACCTGAGATACCATCAACACAGGCAGATACGGCCTCATTTTAATGCCTCATCTGAAGGATGGCATCTTTAGAAGTATAGAACCCCCACTGTGCTGTACTGCACTATCACTGGAAAATTAATCCAGCTACCTGGGATGGGAATAGAACCCACAAGTTACTGCACCAAAAGTGCATGTACTGTTGATTATGATAGTCTGTAACCCTATTATTGGCTGCTTTACAAACAACCCTTCACACAGCAGTTAATTTTGTTACCACACCCTAGGAAGGGAGACAAAACTATACTGAATAAGCCACTGAAACTTGGCAAGGAAGAAAGTGCTATTGGTTGTTTGCAAACACGAGAAGCACAAGTTGCAGGTGATTTGATATCAAACTTTTATAAAGAAAACCAAGAGGTTTCCAAACAATTTTCTAGTTTTATTTCAATAACCCTTGGGACAAGTGATCTCCCTTTCACATCTACGATTACATGTGTGGTGCCTATACCTAAATAAGGAAAGGCATTCTTACATGAAGAAACCTATAGGCCTACATCACTTAGGTTGTTAGAAACAAAATGTTCTCAAAGTACAGCCAGACATGTTCTCTAGTTAGCAGACTTAATTATTTCTGTTTACTGACTGTAATTATCAAATAAAGTTTATTTTTGCTATCTGATTTCTCTCCTTGAGGATATAAAAGAGGGAATAAATGCCTAAGAGGCATTCACACACAAAGAATGCAGCAAAGTTATTAGACATTCTCGGACAGTTTCATCAATCATGCCACGGGAAGCCAGTGAGTTCTGCATCACAAAAAAGGAGATTTCAGCATTGGTTAAACTGCAAAACAAAACAGAAGGCATTGAAATATCAGCATATGGAGGTGAGGGAGATATTTTGTTTTACACTGTATACATTACACTTTAAAGAAAGCAGTGTCTGAGATGAGAACAAGAAGGAAATGTGCTAAACTGTTTCCTGAAGAAATACTCATTGGGCTGCACAGATGAAAATCTATACAGTCACAGTATCCCTAAACAATGAGGTTTGAGCATAGCAATTTTCAGGCATTATTTGGTGATGTTCTCAGGTACTCTGACTTTATAAGATGTCTGAATGGACATGCATGTAAGTTATGCTACAGTTAGACATCATGCAGAAACTGCGCAGTAACTTCAATGAAGTTTTGGTTCTCTTAAAAGCAGTCAGATAATAAAATAGTCTAGGCTAAGGGGTCATTGAAGTGAAAATGTTTAAAGGTACATAGTGATAACAACCATTCTGTTTTATTGTTTAGGAAAAGGAAAGTCTTTTGGGCGGTTATCAAAAAGTGTGAAAATTCAATTATCCTCCCTGCTCAGGTTTAACAAACATAGCTAATATTAAATAAAATATATATTTTTAAGACATTCTGTTGTGTCACAACATGTTTTGAAGTCAGTTTTCCATGCGATTCAAGTTATTTACAGCTTTCAACAAACTATAATAGGCTCCACAATTTTTTCAGGACCCAAGGGAACTAGTCCCATTCCAGGTAAACATCAGTTTCTCATCTCATTAAAGGATACTGTATAGTACATGACAGGTATTTGGAGATGGTAAGAAGTCATGAAAAAGTCCAATATTTCTTCTGAATGTTACAACTGAGATGTATTTCAAGGTGTGATCACAGTGGTCTTGTAGATGTTGGACTTACTACATGTGAGAAAAAGGGTTTTCCACAACAGTTAACCCCAATGACTGACATTAGTTTTAGTCTTGGGTCTGAGAAGTAGAAGAGGTTGCAGACAGAGATCCCTGCCATTAGATTATGGGACTAAGCAAGACGTTTGTAAGAAACAACATAATATTTAGCTATGAATTACAGTGGGATCAAACTGCCAGAATTTATATATGTACACTATAACAGTAACAGGAGAAAAATGTATACAGACGAACACAGCAGTGTCAATAATTTTGCTCTGTCCTACTACTGTAAATGTATACAGACGAACACAGCAGTGTGAATGATTTTGCTCTGTCCTACTACTGTAAATGTATACAGACGAACACAGCAGTGTCAATAATTTTGCTCTCTGTCCTACTACTGAGACCATGGAGTTGGCATATATAAGTATGGCACTTAAGCCACCCTGAAAAAAGGTCTGCTGTTTGCTGAAAATGGCTTTCAGCAAATATGGTTGCAGCTAGCACTTACTGAAAGTTCCTTTGACAAAGCAATATAATTCGAACTAATATTGCAGAATGTCTGCTGTCATAGACCTATTATAAAATGCTATCTTCCTTATTGTGGGAAGGGAAGATTTGAATGAGAGAGGGGAATGAATGACATCACTGTTTCATTAACAAGTAGATATTTTTCATTCAAGAAAATTAGCCAGTAGGCAGACTTGTTAGTGTGCACAGAGTTCTATGGCTGGAACAAAATTTATTGTGAAGAAAAATAATGTGATAGATAACTGAACAATTAGCTGAGGAAGAAAGAAAGAAAACAGAAGCATATTCGGTTGGTGGAGTAAGGAAGTCACAAGTGAGTTATTTCCTATGTCCGCACAAATGTGGCTTGATTAGGAAGCAGTACTTCTCAGTTATTCTGCCTTAGTATAGATCAGGCAAGTAAAAGTGGGCTGAGAAAGATTTAGTAGTTAAAAGAATGGTTGAAGGCATATTGGTGTTAATGGGATAGTGTCAGTTAAACAAGAAGAACCAGAGCAGTGGTAATATTCTAAATGAGTAGAGTGGAGAGATGGGAAAAAACATGGGCTGGAAAGGTCAGCTATAAAAAAGATGAAAGAGTAATTACTAGAAGAAATAAGTGCCATCTTAGTTCGAAGTGCCTTATCTCCATTATGACAGGAAATCCACTAGGAAATTATAGGACTGCCCTATGATAACGGCTAAGAGCAGAACAGAAATGTTGGATGAGGGGTCATGCTGGAAGGAAAGGTTCAGTGATGGCTGCATTGTGACAGAACCATAATTTTAACACAGAGGATACAGATGCTTAAGGAAGCATTATACACCTTGTATGGGTTTTATACCATTTATATGTGGTATTATAACACTTGTTATCGGACCTATAGCACTTATATGTGGTATTATAGCACTGTTATATAGTATTATAGCACTTGTATGCAGTATTATAGTGTTTATATGTGGTATTGTATTATAGTGCTTGTATGTGGTATTATAGCATTTACATGCAGTATTATAGTGCTTATATGAGGTATTATAGAACTTGTATGTGATATTAGCACATATATAATATTACAGCACTTGCATGTGCTGTCTAGATGATGGAAACTACAAATGATTGAAATAAACATAGTAAGCAAGGATTACATAAAATAAAATGCAGCTGATGGATAAAAGATATTTATTTAAAAAATTGTATGTCAATCTTAGATCTCCCGGACTGCATGAACTGCAACTAATATATAAAAGTAGATGCAGTGTTATTGAAAGAATAAAAGATGTCAACTATTTATTAATATTTGCTAGCTGGATGTTTTAATAGTAGGAGGTAAGAGTGCACAGAGAGTAAAAGGTAGGACAGTAATAGCTTTCAATGGCAGCACACAAACAGAAGTTCAATGAGGCATGTCTTTGTGGTTTGGAAGGGAGATAACAAAGAGTGGTCATATACAAATGTGAGATACTGTAATAGCTAAATAATGTCATTACCTGAGCACTGTAGGAGTCTGAGAGAAATCTTTAATAGATACAGTTAAATAATCAAGAATGGGTTAACATTCTTTTAATTTAAAGAAGCAGCGTTTTAATGGAGAATTACGTGTTTTTAGTTTAAGGGCAAAACAAGTGAGTTGCTAATGTGAGTGTATAAGCAGATATTTATAGGATGGATGGAAATATAAACTGTGCACAAAAATTGGACCCAACCTTGCATACAGCACAACCATCAATACACTTTACACAAGCAATGTTCTAGAAACTGGGAAACAGTGCCAGGGTACAAATTCAAATTACAACACCAACTTAACTGGAAGTTGAAACAAAAGTCCCAAAGCTGACCAGTAGGGGGTGGTCCTGTGGCATCACATCTATTACAGGTAAGACCATCATCAAAGGAAACACAATGAGTTTTATTTATTATTCTACGACAGCAGACTGCTTTCTCAAATGGTAGACTACAGCATTTTCTAATGTTATGAGCATATATCATTTAATTAATATCTGGATGTTTTATTTTTTAAAAAAGAATTGCTGATAATTTGAATGAAAATTAAGTTCTGAGTTTTATGGCTCCTTTATGTAGACTCACATGGGATGCAAATTATTTTCTTAGCAAGCAAGTCTAGTGCTATAAGGTTTGGACAGTGAAAAGATTTTGAAATGATACCTTAAGTACCTTTCATTTCTTTTCTTTAGCTAATGTCATTCCCTAAGGCTTCTAGAAGATTAAGAGGTTTTACATTGGTCATTGGTGGTTAATGATGCTGTTATTAGAAGACTGGCTCTAATTCTGGTGCAGAAGATATTTTTATTAGACCTCTGCGCATTGGCTCAAACTTAGTTCAAGCTCTGTAGTTTTAAGTTATGGGCTATGAAGTGTCTTTGTATGTTTACTCTATATATTATGATTAAGAGACATTGTGTGAATTGCCTAATATTGTTTTTAAGTCTTTTGAGTCAGTTCCCTTATAGGTGTTGGCTTGACAGGTGTGGTCTGGCTATGTTGACATCACTGCTCATTAGAAGACAAATATATTGGGTCTGTATTCATCTGGCCATAAGCCTTTTCATTTATTTCTCCTGATGTGCATTGAGAATCTGGCACGTTCTTTTTGGCAGAACTGTTAGCAGAACTGGCAGAACTTTAGAATGAGTGCAGGTACAGTCATAATAGTTAAAGGATACTTTTTGATTAGTTAGCTATGATTTTATATTATTTATAATAGATGGACTACTGCCTTTGTTAGCCTTCTTTGAATTTAAGATGGGTAAACATAGAATTACTGATTGTGTAAGAATTTGTAAAACTTGAATATGATAAAATGAGATTTGAATGGTTTTGGTAGATGCAGTGACTATTTTTGCAGCTGTGGTGGGAAGTTGTTTATTATTTGCTATCTAGAGCAATGATGTTATTAATGATCTCGAAAACACAGTAAAGTGTTACTAATAGTTTCGACCTTCCACATGCAAATCATTTGAAGTTATCAGGACTTGTTTTCCAGCTTTTGTCCTCATCCTTTGTAGAGGACAGTACAGGAGGGGCACTGCATTCATTAATTGCAGAAATCAGTTCTAGTGAAGAACATGTTTAAACTTGTAACACAATGTTGGCACAATTTAGTGGATATTTGTGAGGATATGGCTGCTTTGGTTTACATATCCAGCTGGGGTGATAATATTTACTGTAAAATGTTTGCTGAGTAAAATTTCAGAGCTGCTGATGCCTTATGTCAATTTCTTCAAAAGGTTGATGTGGCAGATTGTAGTTTTCCATTCTTGTATCATAGAAACTGCTTTATCGTTAGTTATACATATCCTTCCTCACATGCGACATGGTCTAGAAACTGCAGAATACATGTACAAGTGGTGATGAAGTATTCATTTTTTTAACATGAGGTTGCCAGATTATAGGAAGGATATAAGGAAAATAGCTAAGGAATTCTAGAATATTCAAAGAGGGGAAAGGTGAATGATATCTAAATAAAATTGACACCTGAAAAAGTTAAAATTCTTGTGACAAGTAAGTAGTAAGTTCAATATTTATTGAAGAATAGCACAATTAATACCTAGCAATGCTAGACCTTTTAAACCACACTGAGGTGAAAATCAAATGATTCTCATATGTTCTGGGATTGTGCCACCATTAGGAAATTGTGGGTGACTTGCATGATAGAGTGGAAAAACATGTTTTTATAAATTAGTCCCCCCTACTTGGAAGTATTGTTGGTTGGGCATAGGTGGACATTGAACATTTTAATTTCCCTGAAGGTGCTACTACTGTGCTGTGCTGTACTTGCTGGACTGAACTGGAACCAAAGTCATCTTAAGACACAAAGTCTTGTTGGCTGTTTACTGCTGAGTCAGAGACACTGAGTTTTGCATGACTGCATCTCTAGTCTGTTTAAAGCACCAAATTGCACACTGATAAATAAATATATTTTTTAGCACAATACTATTTCACTTTAAGCACAGTTTACTAATAAATAATTTATTTTTATAACAAACAAGACATACGACTGCAGTTTACAAATTTAATGTGCAAAGTTTTCCTTCACAACTGCTATGGATGATGGCTTTCTCCAGTTACCTCGATACCTAAGTTCCTACCAAATACCTCTAACAAAGTTTAGTTTACAGTCTAATATACTGTTCTAGTCACGCAATTCAAATCCAGTTTTTCCTATTGGTATCTTTTTTGGGCTTAATATGGAAACATCTGTTCTGCTGATACTTTACTTTCCAGACTTGTTTAAGGAAATGTTTAGTTATAAAGCACGTATTGTCCTTCTGTGAAACCATTTTTGCTGATGTGAAAATGCATGCAATCAGAATTGTTTTTCTGCTGATTTTATAAAAGTATGTCCATTAACAGAAGTCTGAAAGGAAACATCTGTGAGAATATGTCAAACTGTTCTGCTGCTGATATTGAAAAAACAGCATTGTAAAAGATTATGTATTGCTGAGTGTATAAAAAGCATGTCTATTAATAGATATTTGTAAACTGTTCTGTAAACATGAGAAAAGCATGTAATACTTGCTTTCCATAATTGCTTTTTAGGCTGTTTTTCTGATGCTGTGAAGAAGCCTGTCTGTTATACATATAGTATGAATGCCCATTTTACATTGCTAAACTCTATACATATATTAAAACAAACTTATTATTCTATGCTTCATCTTTCAGCATATTTACAGCAGAATTAATTTCAATCTTTTATTCACTGTTAAATACACTAACATACATGACATGGGGTACCCAGAGGCAGAAACAAGCATTTTACTTTACTTGGGTGGATGGATATGTAGTTATATTGTAAAGAACTAGGAGGGGGATGCAGAATGGATCAATAATATTACATCACACAACCATGCATTCTGTGTGCAATAATATTATATCACACCATCATGCATTCAGTGTGCAATATTACATCACATCGCCATATATTCTGTGTGCAATATTACATCACACCACTATGCATTCTGTACACAATAATATTACATCACACCTCCATGCATTTTGTGTGCAATAATATTACATCAGACTACCATGCATTATGTGTGCAAGAAAGTAGGAAGAAAAAATAGGTAGTGGACTAGGTGACTTTAGCTCAATAAAGTTGATTGAAAAAAGCAAGCAACTCTGGATAATTTATTAAGCCACTAAAATCGATGCCCAATAAATTATTCATGTTAAAAGTGCAGCTTTATTCCATTATCGTACAAAAGGGGTTTTTGGCTGCCAGAGATAAAAAGAAAACATTAGCCTGCAGAATTAACATAACAGTAAGATATGGGCTGGGTACATGATGTAGACCATTAAAGCACTTAATATCACCCAGGTAAATCAAGTTCAAATGTCATCTCAGGTGTTGAAGGAGATGGGCAGAAGAGGGTTAGTGTGAATAGCGGATTCTAGCTTGGGGGAAAGGAAGTCACTTTAGTCTGCTGTTCCAGCAAGGGAGGACGCAGGCAGTAAGAAGACAGAAGACCAGGCAGTATGAGACAGGTATCCTGTAGCTCATGATGGCAGCTGTCAGAGTGTGTGTGTGCGTGTGTGTGTGTGTGTGTGTGTGTGTGTGTGTATACAACAGTGTATGCACGTGCACGCACGTGTGTGTGTGTGTGTGTGTGTGTGTATATACAACAGTGTACGCACGTGTGTGTGTTAATAACACCCTCAAATTTTCCATTGTTGATGTGGGAAAGCACAAAAACACCTCCATGATTGCCTGTGGTAAACCCTAGAGTTGGATCTCACCCCCCACTGGCAGGGTAATAAATGGAATCAAGAATGAAAGTGAATATATATATATATGGTTCCACTTCATATCATCGAATTGCAAATCATCGAGACCAACTCGTCGAAAACTCATTTCATCGAAAACTCATATCATCGATTCTCAAATCATTAAAAACTATAAAGCAACTACAAATAACACCCCATACACTGTTTACTATGTTTATGCAGGGGGGCAAGCCCCCCTGCACCCCCCATGTGGGAGGCTCTGCCCCCCACACCCCTCATAATGAAATATGCCAACTCCAAGGTCGCACTACAGTGGGGTTAGGAAATAATCTCTTTCCCCCACTGTAGTGCGACCTTGGAATTGGTATATTTATTTATGGAGGGTGTGGGGGGGGTGGAGCATAAACATGGTAAAAACTTTGTGGAATGTTATTTGTAGTTGCTTTATAGTTTTCAATGATTTGAGATTCGATGATATGAGTTTTCGATGAAATGAGTTTTCAACGAGTTGGTGTCGATGATTTGCAATTCGATGAAATGGTAATTCGATGATATGAAGTGGAACCATATATATATATATATATATATATATATTATAGATAGATATATAGATATATGTGTGTGTGTGTATGTGTGTGTGTGTGTGTGTGTGTGTGTCTCTACTTCTAATAATCAAAAGACTACTTACCCGAAACGGACTTTACAGATATGACAACATTGAACTGTTAATATACCGATCACATTATTGAATATTTTAAGAGGAAACGTATGCACTTGGTCAACATGGAAAATTTTGCTCTTTTTCGCCACTGTAGTGTGATCCTAGAGTTGGTATATTTAGTTGAGAGGGGTGGGAGGAGGCACAGCCCCCCCACCTGGGTGGGTTTGATATACTGCAGTGTGTTTCTTCATTCGATGTTAGCCAAGTGCATACTTTCCCTGTTAAAAATTTCAATAGTTCAATAGTGTGATCATTTGGTAAATTAACAGTTCAGTGTTGTCACCTTGGTAAATTAGTCTTTTGATTATTAGAAGTAGATGTGTATGTATGTAATTGACATGTATATATATATATATATATATATATATATATATGTGTGTGTGTGTGTGTGTGTGTGTGTGTGTGTGTGTGTGTGTATGCATGTGTGTATATACACACACACACACACACACACACACACACACACACACACACACACAAATAAACCAGCACGCCAAAAATCGATTTACAACAATAATATTGCACTGATGATGCCAGTGGGTGAAACCAATTTGTGATCAGTTATCTGTTTTTGCTATGCTGACTTAGGATGATTATTAAACCACTGTAAATCAATTTTTAGACTGCTGTTTTTTTTTTTTTTTTTTGGTCTTATGTACTTTAGAACCTTGCATTCCTATTTTTGGAGTCTGTGCACCTAGTTGTTTCTTCACTTATATATATATATATATATATATATATATGTATATGTATATGTATATGGGTCTACTTTGTTTCGTTGAATCTCATGTCACTGAATTTCATTTCACCCCGACCACTTAGCTGAAAACTCAAATTGCTGAAAACTCACTTAACTGAATCACATTTCACTGCACTGCAGTTAGTATATATGGCACTGTGTAGAGTACTCTAAGGCAAGTAAGAAGTATATGTCCTTTTCTCCACTGTAGTGTGACCCTGGAGTTAGTATATATAGTTGCGGGGGTGTGGGGGGCACAGACCCCACATTGGGGGCTGTGGGTGATACGGCCCTCCACTTAATTTGAGTACATAATGTCTTCTGGAGAGAGTTAGTCATTGGTGTTGCAACTATGCATGCCTATTGTTTAAAATGTATTGATTTGTTGTTTTTGGTAAAATACAATATAGAACAAACAAGGTGGCGGGCTATGACCCACATACCCCTTAACTATATATACAAACTCCAAGATCACACTACAGTGGGAAAAAGTGCATATACCTTTTACTTGCCTTACAGTACACTACACAGTGCCATATATACTAAGTTCAGTTCAGTGAAATGAGAATCTGTGAAAATGAGTTTTCAATAATTTGTGTTTTCATAGATGTGTTGGGGTGAAATGAAATTCAGTGAAACAAGATTTGACGAAACAAAGTAGACCCATAGATAGATAGATAGATAGAAAGATGTATATATAGATATAGATTCACTTCAGAATCTCGAATTTCCGAAACATTGAATGATTGAGACCATATGATAGATGTTTCAGAATATCGAAATTCTGAAACAAATCCAAAAAAAAAACTGTTTAAACATTTAGATAGATAGATAGAAAGATGTATATGGAGAGAGTATGGCTATGGGTCTATAGTTGGTGTATTCAGTAGAGGGACCTCCTTTATGTAATGGAATAACTCTCCACACTTGCTAAGATAATGGAGAAATGCAGACACAAACAACTTATGCAACATCTACTCCAGAACGACCTGATGGCTGATACTCAACACGGCTTTCAACCACATCATAGTACAACCTCTGCCCTATTATCCTTCACTAATACCATTAATGATAACCGCAACAATAATCACACCTCGTCTGCCCTCTTCCTAGACCTTTCCAAGGCCTTTGACATGGTGGCCCATCAACTTATGATTTCAACCCTGCAAAATCTCAATGTATTATAAATATAACTATAATGTATACAGTGTGCATTATAAATATAATATATACAGTATGTATTATGAATATACTATATACTGTACGCATTATAAATATAATGTATACAGTGTGTATTATAAATATAATATATACAGTATGTATGTGAAGATTGGGTACAGATGGGTTATGGCTGCCAGCTTAGCCAAATAGAATTTGATAGATAATTCTATTATTTGTAAATATAAATGTAAAATACAGGCTTGTTTCTTAAATGAAATACGGTAAAAATGTTGAACTTCAAGATTGTAGCAACATTGCCATCTGCTGTAAGGAAAACTAAACCAAGCATTTCAAATTTTTCTTTTGAAGTTAAAATGATTTAAAGTCTATCCTTTGATCTGTAGAGCTCGGAGTCAGTCTGTCTGGGCTAGCACATTTTTTCTACTGTTTTAACTTAAGGAATAATTACTAGAGAGTGTACATGTGAAATGTCATTTATTGTTGTAGCTTCCTGAGCAGGTGTTAGCTTGCTAAATAATGCAGCTTGTTGGCCTGGGAATCCCCGGCTAAGTGTCAAAATTATGTAATATGTATACTGGAAAACCCAAGTGTCAGAAATGATGTGATCTGGGAGGGCTCAGCAGAGATGTTTATTAGTAATTTTAAAAACTATTGCTCAGAGAGAGACTGTAAGCATTTTGATCTTGGACCTCTAACTCAGCACTGCCTATGCTCTATATGTGAAAGTTATTTTAGAAGTATGTTTTCTTGTAGCAATAGCTAGGAATTAGAAAAAGATCAGACTAAGTGTTTTTCTGTTATGTCAGAACTGCACTACTGAATTATTTTAAGCTTCTGTGTGATCTCTGAACTCTTGAATAGCACTGTGGTGTAGTAGTATTGTCTTGTGTTTTTAGTATTTATTATTAAATATTTTTAAACTCTTTTCAACTGTGGCTGGTTTATGTAAAGATAAATTAAGCTCTAGAGTACATTGCATACTTATAAGTGATCCTGTAGTAAGCCCTTCCAATAAGCCTTGATTGCTTAGTTACACTACTATTGGATAATAATGCTGCACAGTAATAATTGGACACCCTTTTAAGGGCCTTTGGGTAGCTGATAATTATTAGCTGGTGGTGGCAGGAATTACTACTGTATAGTCTGGGTATAGGGGCACAGCTGGAGAATCTGTGTCAGCCTTTTCCAGAAGTCTCTTGAAGTTGTATAAATAATTATCTCAAAGTGTGTGTGTGTGTCAGGTACTTGGGCAGGGACATGAAGCACTGGTTGGAAAGAGGGGGGACTGGAGGAAAGTTTACCAGCTAGGCTGAGATCTGGACCCTATAGCTGTGCCAGTGGGGAGTCTTATGGGGGACCTGGGGAGCAAGGGAGTGACCAGCCCTGGCTGACTGTGATCTCTACGTGCTCTTAAGGGAAATTACACTTTACTGTGTGTATGTTTTATCCTTTCCTCATATATGAGATGCCCTCTCTGATTTTAGTGGTGAGGATTGAGGCTCCTTGATTATTGGGCCAGAGGACAGGTGTCACATATTAATTGGTGGCAGTGGTGGGATCCACTTCACATACTAATTGGTGGGCATTAGTGGAATATCTATATCACATATTAATTAGTTGGCAAATACTAATTGGCTTGTAGTGGTGTGAGTAGAGTGAATCCTGTACCTTATGTACAGTGATCTCTGAAGGTGTTTTGTACTCTAAAACAGCCACGCAGTGAATACTCAGAGTTCAGATCACAATTGTTTTATTTATTTTGTTAGATTAGTTAGGGTGAGCAGGCAGCATGTCAGCAGGGAAGTATGGAAAGCTGACAAGGAGCCAGCTGGTGGAAATGTGCCAGGCTAGGGGACTGGTGCATGGAAACCTGACTAAGGCAGACCTGATTGCAGGCTTGGTTACAGCTGCATCAGAGGACAGCATCCAAGGGGACAATTGGACTGACAGTAGAAATACAATATCCTCTGAGAATGGACAGCTCAACCTTTCTGCAAAGGACAATCAGACTGGCAGTAGAGATACAATATCCTCAGAGAATGGGCAGCTCAACCTTTCTGCAGTGGACTTAAAAATCCAGCTTGTGTTAAAGAGACTTGAGTTGGAGGCCAGGCGTTTGGAGATAGAAGCTGAAAAAAAGAAGCATCAGAGGAAGCATGAGAGGGAAATGCTGACTCTTCGCCAGAGTCATGGAGGTAATGGGGAGGGGAGTAACTGGACCCCAGAACCACAACAGGTCAGTAAATTTCTTCTGCAATTTAAAGAGGGAGATAACTTTGATAGTTTCATTCAAATTTTTGAGAGGGTAATCAAAAAGTATAGTGTTGACCTAAGGCTCTGGGTATGGTTCCTGACCCCCTTACTCCATGAGGAAGCTATAATATTTTGTCAAAAATGCCTGATGCTGTCTGTTTTGATTATACTGCTGTAAAAAATGTATTTTAGAATGTTTTAAGCCAACACCTAAAATGTATAGGAAACGTTTTGTGAGCATGGACGCAAGACAGATGAAAGTGTGTGTGAATATGTTGCGGAACTGAGCAGTTATTTTCATAGCTGGGTGAGAGGATGACAGGTCACCACTTTTGAAGGGCTGGCAGACCTTTTGGTGAGGGAACACGCCTTTAGCACTTTGCCTGAAGACATGGACATCTGGTTAGCTGATAGACAATGTGCTACTTCAGATGAGCTGGGGAAAAGGGGAGACCTATACCTGGCAATTAGGGCAGTCCTGCACATGAAGGGGACCCCCAGTACTGCTCATGGGTCTAAAGGAACCCATGGTGGGCAGCACAGACTAACACAACAGAATCTGCCAGTACCAGGGGTAGCCACTAGTCCAGGCTCACATCAAGGAGCTAGGGTTAAATGTTTTTAATGCAACCAGTGGGGCCATGTGGCATACAGGTGTCTGCGGAGGCAAGGTGGGGAACCAAAGGTGAGGGAGCCAGAAAGTGAGAAAGACAAAATGCCAATAGTAGGTTGTCTTGAGAGAACAGGGGTACTAAACTACCATCCTGGAGATGTCCTGAGAGGGACGGATTTGGATCAGGCAGTACCATGTGCTTATGCAGTTACATGCAGTCAAGCTAGGAGACAACATGTGGGCCTGTTAGCCTGGGGAGATCCAGACAGACTGCATACTTGCAGCCAGGACTGGTGAGGTGGTTATTTCAGGGAGTGAGCTACGCTGTAGCAGTGAGACTGAAGGTGAGCCACAGCTGCTTGTGTGTACTGATGTTCCCTTGGACAGGGTAACCGAAAAGGTAGAGGTGAGTAGTAGTACCCAAGCTGACATTGAGGCACCGCTGTCAGAGAATGCCAGACTCCCTGTGGAAGGAGACCTGGGAAGGGTTACAAGGAGAGAGCTGAGACAGGCTCAGTTCTCAGACCCTACATTGCAAGGCCTGAGGCAGGTAGCTATGACCAGATTCTCAAGGAAAGGGGTAATCTGTATACTGGGACAAAGGATTACTATACAGAGAATGGACCCCTGAGGCAGGGCTAGAAGGTGAGAGAGTACAACAGTTTGTAGTGCCTAGAGCCTAACATCTGATGCTTCTAGCCATAGCCCATGGTATTCCATTTGCAGGTCATATGGGCATAAAACGTACAAAGAGGCATATTATGCAGAATTTCTATTAGCCTGGAATTTCCGTAGATGTAACAGGGTACTGCAGAACCTGTGAGCAGTGCCAAAAGGTTGGCAAGGCAGGAGACAAGTTGAGAGCTCCTTTGATGCCTTTGCCTGTCATTGAGGAGCCATTTCAAAGTGTAGCTATGTATATTGTGGGTCCTCTGAGTACCCCAAGTTCCACAGGGAAAAAGTATATCCTAGTGGTAGTGGATTACACTAAATGATACCCTGAGGCGGTGGCTTTGTCCTCCATTGAGGCAGAGAAGGTGGCAAATGCTTTGTTAGAGATTTTCAGCAGGGTAGGTTTCCCAAATGAAATACTGACTGACCGAGGTGCCAATTTCATGTCAGACCTGCTGGCTTGTCTGTGGAAGTCCTGTGGGGTGAAGCACATGAAGACCACCACCTACCATCCCCACACTAATGGTCTTGTTGAGAGGTTAAACTCTACAATCAAGTCCATGCTACGGGCATTTGCAGATCAGTTTACGAGGGAGTGGGACAAGTATTTGCCCCATCTATTGTTTGTTACAGAGAGGTTCCCCAGGAATCCACAGGTTTTCACCCTTTGAGTTTCTGTATGGGCATAGGGTGAGAGGACCTCTAGATTTAATTTGAGATGAGTGGGAAGGTGAGTGTGAACCTCACAAGGAGTCTGTTGGGGCATATGTCCTAAACCTCAGGACAAGGCTCAGGGAACTCATGGGCTTGGCCCAGGAGAACCTGGCAGAAGCCCAACAGAAAAAGGTGTGGTAAGACAGAAATGCTTGAGCTAGAGAGTGTGCTGTGGGGCAGCAGGTAATGGTTCTCATTCTTTCAGACAAAAAAAACTGCAAGCAGCTTGGGAGGGACCCTACGACGTGGTAAGAAAGGTAAGTGATGTTGTTAACTGCATGGTGGAACTGCTAGGCAGATAGCAGGGGCACAAATTGTACCATGTTAACATGATGAAACCTTACCATGAAAGGGAGGCCCTTGTGCTGAGCATTTGCAGTGGATTGCAGATGGATCTGAGGGAGATCTAGGGACTGATCTCCTCAGTAAGGCTCAGGCTGAAACCTCAGTGGAAGGGGTAGCAATATCCCAGCAGCTATCTCCTACCCAGGTTCGAGAAATCCAAGCAGTGTTTCAGGAAATTGGTGACATGTTCACTGGGAAACCAGGTTGCACCCACTTGATGCAGCACCAGGTGGATACAGGAACCTAAAGGCCTATTAGGCAGGCCCCTTATAGGGTGCCTGAGAGTGTCAGACAGACTCTGAGGAAGGAGATACAGCAGATGTTGGAACTAGGGGTGATTCAGGAGTCCAACAGTCCCTGGACCTCCCCAGTGGTGCTGGTGCCAAAGAAAGATGGCAGCACCAGGTTCTATGTGGACTACAGGAAATTAAATAGTCACACAGAGTTGGATGCTTACCCCATTCCTAGGACAGATGAGACCCTAGAGCAGCTGGGTGGGGCTAAGTATCTTACAACCATTGATCTTACCAAGGGTTACTGTCAGGTGCCCTTGACTCTCAGTGCTAGAGAGAAGTCAGCCTTTGTGACTCCTTTTGGCTTGTATGAGTTCACAAAGATGCCCTTTGGGATGAAGAATGCTCCACTGACTTTCCAGAGGCTGGTAGATCATATCCTAGCAGGAGCAGGAAGGTTTGCTCTTGCTTACCTGGATGATATTGCCATCTACAGCCATTCATGGCCAGAGCACATTCAGCATGTCAGGCAGGTGCTGGGCAGACTACAGAGGTCAGGGTTGACCATTAAGCTAAGCAAATGTCACGTGGGTATGGCAGAGGTCCCCTACCTAGGACATAGTGTGGGGAGTGGTAAGATAAGGCCAGAACCTGCCAAAGTGGAAACCATTCAGGCATGGCCTGCACCTGTTACTAAAAAGAAGGTGATGGCATTCTTAGGGACAGTAGGGTACTACAGAAAGTTTGCCCCCAGTTATAGTACCATAGTTGCTCCCCTCACAGTCCTGACAAGGAAGAACAGGCCAGATAAGGTAGTGTGGACCCCAGCATGTGAGCAAGTTTTCAAGAAGCTTAAAGAAGCTTTGGGAGGACCCCCTGTGTTAACCAGTCCAGATTACAGCAAAGAATTTGTTGTGCAAGTGGATGCTTCAAATCATGGGGTGGGGGCTGTACTTAGCCAGATTTCTTCAGAGAGGGAAGAGCACCCAGTCTTTTATCTCAGTCATAGGCTCCTACCCAGGAAGGAATGCTATACAGCTGCTGAAAAGGAATGTCTAGTCATAGTGTTGTCACTGCAGAAACTTCAGCCTTATCTGTATGGGAAAAAATTCACTGTAATGACAGATCACAACCCCCTAATATGGTTAACCAGAGCCAGCCAGCAAAATGCCCAGTTGCTAAGATGGAGTCTGGAGTTGCAAGCATAAGCTATGTCAGTGCAGCACTGCAGTGGGATTAGCAATGTCAATGCAGATGGGCTCTCAAGACAGGGAATGGGGTGAGGTACACTCAGATAGACCTGACCCTCTCAAGCAGCGTTTCTCAAAGGTCACTTGAAAAACTAGCTTGAGTTCTCTGGGGGGAGGGGGTTCTGAAGATTGGGTAGAGATGGGTGAAGGCTGCCAGCTTAGCCAAATAGAATTTGATAGATAATTCTATCATTTGTAAATAAAAATGTAAAATACAGGCTTGTTTCTTAAATGAAAGAAAATACGGTAAAAATGTTGAACTTCAAGATTGTAGCAACATTGCCATCTGCTGTAAGGAAAACTAAGGCAAGCATTTCAAATATTTATTTTGAAATTAAACTTATTTCAAATCTATCCTTTGATCTGTAGAGTTTGGAGTCAATCTGTCTGGGCTAGCACTTTTTTCTACTGTTTTAACTTAAGGAATAATTACTAGAGAGTGTACATGTGAAATGCCATTTATTGTTGTAGCTTCCTGAGCAGGTGTTAGCATGCTAAATAATGTAGCCTGTTGACATGGAATCCCCTGGTTAAGTGTCAAAATTATGTAATATGTATACTTGAAAACCTAAGTGAAAGAAATGATGTAATCTGGAAGAGCCCAACAGAGATGTTTGTTTGTGATTTTAAAAACTATTGCCCAGAGAGAGAGACTGTAAGTATTTTGATCTTGGACATCAAAATCAGCACTGCCTATTCTCTATATGTGTAAGTTATTTTAGAAGTATGTTTTCTTGTAGCAATAGCTAGGAATTAGAAAAAGATTAGACTAAGTGTTGTTCTGTTATGTCAGGGCTGTACTACTGAATTATTTTAAGTTTCTGTGTGATCTTTGAACTCTTGAATAGCACTGTGGTGTAGTAGTATTGTCTTATGTTTTTAGTATTTATTATTAAATATTTTTAAATCCTTTTCAACTGAGGCTGGTTTATGTAAAGATAAATTAATCTCTAGAGTACATTGCATACTTATAAGTGATCCTGTACTAAGCCCTTCCAATAAGCCTTGATTGCTTAGTTACACTACTATTGGATAATAATACTGCACAGTAATAATTGGACACCCTTTTAAGGGCCTTTGGGTAGCTGATAATTATTAGCTGGTGGTGGCAGGAATTTGGCAGGAATTACTACTGTATAGTCTGGGTATAGGGGCACAGCTGGAGAATCTATGTCAGCCTTTTCCAGAAGTCTCTTGAAGTTGTATAAATAATTATCTCAAAGTGTGTGTGTGTGTGTCAGGTACTTGGGCAGGGACATGAAGCACTGGTTGGAAAGAGGGGAGACTGGAGGATAGTTTACCAGCTAGGCTGAGATCTGGACCCTATAGCTGTGCCAGTGGGGAGTCTTATGGGGGACCTGGGGAGCAAGGGAGTGACCAGCCCTGGCTAACTGTGATCTGTATCTGCTCTTAAGGGAAATTACACTTTACTGTGTGTATGTTTTATCCTTTCCTCATATATGAGATGCCCTCTCTGATGTTAGTGGTGAGGATTGAGGCTCCTTGATTATTGGGCCAGAGCACAGGTGTCACATATTATTTGGTGACAGTGGTGGGATCCACTTCACATACTAATTGGTGGGCATTAGTGGAATATCCACATCACATATTAATTAGTTGGCAAATACTAATTGGCTTGTAGTGGTGTGGGTAGAGTGAATCCTGTACCTTATGTACAGTGATCTCTGAAGGTGTTTTGTACTCTAAAACAGCCACGCAGTGAATACTCAGAGTTCAGATCACAATTGTTTTATTTATTTTGTTAGATTAGTTAGGGTGAGCAGGCAGCATGTCAGCAGGGAAGTATGGAAAGCTGACAAGGAGCCAGCTGGTGGAAATGTGCCAGGCTAGGGGACTGGTGCATGGAAACCTGACTAAGGCAGACCTGATTGCAGGCTTGGTTACAGCTGCATCAGAGAACAGCATCCAGGGGGACAATTGGACTGGCAGTGGAAATACAATATCCTCTGAGAATGGACAGCTCAACCTTTCTGCAAAGGACAATCAGACTGGCAGTAGAGATACAATATCCTCGGAGAATGGACAGCTCAATCTTTCTGCAGTGGACTTAAAAATCCAGCTGGAGTTAAAGAGACTTGAGTTGGAGGCCAGGCGTTTGGAGATAGAAGCTGAAGAAAAGGAACATCAGAGGAAGCATTAGAGGGAAATGCTGACTCTACGCCAAAGTCATGGAGGTAATGGGGAGGGGAGTAACTGGACCCCAGAACCACAACAGGTCAATAAATTTCTTCCGCAATTTAAGGGAGATAATTTTGATAGTTTCATTCAAATTTTTGAGAGGGTAATCAAAAAGTATAGTGTTGACCTAAGGCTCTGGGTACGGTTCCTGACCCCCTTACTCCATGAGGAAGCTATAATTTTTTGTCAAAAATGCCTGATGCTGTCTGTTTTGATTATACTGCTGTAAAAATGTATTTTAGAATGTTTTAAGCTAACACCTAAAATGTATAGGAAACGTTTTGTGAGCATAGACGCAAGACAGATGAAAGTGTGTGTGAATATGTTGCGGAACTGAGCACTTATTTTCATAGCTGGGTGAGAGGATGACAGGTCACCACTTTTGAAGGGCTGACAGACCTTTTGGTGAGGGAACAAGCCCTTAGCACTTTGCCTGAAGATATGAACATCTGGTTAGCTGATAGACAATGTGCTACTTCAGATGAGCTGGGGAAAAAGGCAGATCTATACCTGGCAATTAGGGCAGTCCTGCACATGAAGGGGACCCCCAGTACTGCTCATGGGTCTAAAGGAACCCATGGTGGGCAGCACAGACTAACACAACAGAATCTGCCAGTACCAGGGTAAGCCACTAGTCCAGGTTCACATCCAGGAGCTAGGGTTAAATGTTTTTAATGCATCCAGTGGGGCCATGTGGCATACAGGTGTCTGTGGAGGCAAGGTGGGGAACCAAAGGTGAGGGAGCCAGTAAGTGAGAAAGACAAAATGCCAATAGTAGGTTGTCTTGAGACAACAGGGGTACTAAACTACCATCCTGGAGATGTCTAGAGAGGGACGGATTTGGATCAGGCAGTACCATGTGCTTATGCAGTTACATACAGTCAAGCTAGGAGACAACATGTGGGCCTGTTAGCCTGGGGAGATCCAGACAGACTGCATACTTGCAGCCAGGACTGGTGAGGTGGTTATTTCAGGGAGTGAGCTACACTGCAGCAGTGATACTGAAGGTGAGCCACAGCTGCTTGTGTGTACTGATGTTCCCTTGGACAGGGTAACCGAAAAGGAAGAGGTGAGTAGTAGTACCCAAGCTGACATTGAGGCACCACTGTCAGAGAATGCCAGACTCCCTGTGGAGGGAGACCTGGGAAGGGTTACAAGGAGAGAGCTGAGACAGTCTCAGTTCTCAGACCCTACATTGCAAAGCCTGAGGCAGGTAGCTATGAAGGCACCAGATTCTCAAGGAAAGGGGTAATCTGTATACTGGGACAAAGGATTACTATACAGAGAATAGACCCCTGAGGCAGGGCTAGAGGGTGAGAGAGTACAGCAGTTGGTAGTGCCTAGAGCCTAACATCTGGTGCTTCTAGCCATAACCCATGGTATTCCCTTTGCAGGTCATATGGGCATAAAACATACAAAGAGGCATATTATGGAGAATTTCTATTAGCCTGGAATTTCCGTAGATGTAACAGGGTACTGCAGAACCTGTGAGAAGTGCCAAAAGGTTGGCAAGGCAGGAGACAAGTTGAGAGCTTCTTTGATGCCTTTGCCTGTCATTGAGGAGCCATTTCAGAGTGTAGCTATGTATATTGTGGGTCCTCTGAGTACCCCAAGTTCCACAGGGAAAAAGTATATCCTAGTGGTAGTGGATTACACTAAATGATACCCTGAGGCAGTGGCTTTGTCCTCCATTGAGGCAGAGAAGGTGGCAAATGCTTTGTTAGAGATTTTCAGCAGGGTAGGTTTCCCAAATGAAATACTGACTGACCGAGGTGCCAATTTCATGTCAGACCTGCTGGCTTATCTGTGGAAGTCCTGTGAGGTGAAGCACATGAAGACCACCACCTACCATCACCACACTAATGGTCTTGTTGAGAGGTTAAACTCTACAATCAAGTCCATGCTATGAGCATTTGCAGATCAGTTTAAGAGGGAGTGGGACAAATATTTGCCCCATCTGTTGTTTGTTACAGAGAGGTTCCCCAGGAATCCACAGTTTTTTCACCCTTTGAGTTTCTGTATGGGCATAGGGTGAGGGGACCTCTAGATTTAATTTGAGATGAGTGGGAAGGTGAGTATGAACCTCACAAGGAGTCTGTTGCGGCATATGTCCTAAACCTCAGGACAAGGCTCAGGGAACTCATGGGCTTGGCCCAGGAGAACCTGTCAGAAGCCCAACAGAAAAAGGTGTGGTATGACAGAAATGCTTGAGCTAGAGAGTGTGCTGTGGGGCAGCAGGTAAGGGTTCTCATTCTTTCAGACAAAAAATCTGCAAGCAGCTTGGGTGGGACCCTACAAAGTGTTAAGAAATGTAAGTGATGTTGTTAACTACATGGTGGAACTGCAAGGCAGATAGCAGGGGCACAAATTGTACCATGTTAACATGATGAAACCTTACCATGAAAGGGAGGCCCTTGTACTGAGCATTTGCAGTGGATTTCAGATGGATCTGAGGGAGATCTAGGGACTGATCTCCTCAGTGAGGCTCAGGCTGAAACCTCAGTGGAAGGGGTAGCAATATCCCAGCAGCTATCTCCTACCCAGGTTTGAGAAATCCAAGCCGTGTTGCAGGAAATTGGGGACATGTTCACTGGGAAACCAGGTTGCACCCACTTGATGCAGCACCAGGTGGATACAGGATCCTAAAGGCCTATTAGGCAGGCCCCTTATAGGGTGCCTGAGAGTTTCAGACAGACTCTGAGGAAGGAGATACAGCAGATATTGGAACTAGGGGTGATTCAGGAGTCCAACAGTCCCTGGGCCTCCCCAGTGGTGCTGGTGCCAAAGAAAGATGGCAGCACCAGGTTCTGTGTGGACTACAGGAAATTAGTCACACAGAGTTGGATGCTTATCCCATGCCTAGGACAGATGAGACCCTATAGCAGCTGGGTGGGGCTAAGTATCTTACAACCATTGATCTTACCAAGGGTTACTGGCAGGTGCCCTTGACTCTCAGTGCTAGAGAGAAGTCAGCCTTTGTGACTCCTTTTGGCTTGTATGAGTTCATGAAGATGCCCTTTGGGATGAAGAATGCTCCACTGACTTTCCAGAGGCTGGTAGATCATATCCTAACAGGAGCAGGAGGGTGTGCTCTTGCTTACCTGGATGATATTGCCATCTACAGCCATTCATGGCCAGAGCACATTCAGCATGTCAGGCAGGTGCTGGGCAGACTACAGAGGTCAGGGTTGACCATTAAGCTAAGCAAATGTCACGTGGGTATGGCAGAGGTCCCCTACCTAGGACATAGTGTGGGGAGTGGTAAGATAAGGCCAGAACCTGCCAAAGCGGAAGCCATTCAGGCATGGCCTGCACCTGTTACTAAAAAGAAGGTGATGGCATTCTTAGAGACAGTAGGGTACTACAGAAAGTTTGCCCCCAGTTATAGTACCATAGTTGCTCCCCTCACAGTCCTGACAAGGAAGAACAGGCCAGATAAGGTAGTGTGGACCCCAGCATGTGAGCAAGTTTTCAAGACGCTTAAAGAAGCTTTGGGAGGACCCCCTGTGTTAAGCAGTCCAGATTACAGCAAAGAATTTGTTGTGCAAATTGATGCTTCAGATCATGGGGTGGGGGCTGTACTTAGCCAGATTTCTTCAGAGAGGGAAGAGCACACAATTTTTTATCTCAGTCATAGGCTCCTACCCAGGAAGGAATGCTATGCAGCTGTTGAAAAGGAATGTCTAGTCATAGTGTGGGCACTGCAGAAACTTCAGCCTTATCTGTATGGGAAAAAATTCACTGTAATGACAGATCACAACCCCCTAATATGGTTAACCAGAGCCAGCCAGAAAAATGCCCAGTTGCTAAGATGGAGTCTGGAGTTGCAAGCATATGCTATGTCAGTGCAGCACTGCAGTGGGATTAGCAATGCCAATGCAGATGGGCTCTCAAGACAGGGAATGGGGTGAGGTCCACTCAGATAGACCTGACCCTCTCAAGCAGCGTTTCTCAAAGGTCACTTGAAAAACTAGCTTGAGTTCTCTGGGGGGGGGGGTTGTGAAGATTGGGTAGAGATGGGTGAAGGCTGCCAGCTTAGCCAAATAGAATTTGATAGATAATGCTATCATTTGTAAATATAAATGTAAAATACAGGCTTGTTTCTTAAATGAAAGAAAATACGGTAAAATTGTTGAACTTCAAGATTGTAGCAACATTGCCATCTGCTGTAAGGAAAACTAAGGCAAGCATTTCAAATATTTATTTTGAAATTAAACTTATTTCAAATCTATCCTTTGATCTGTAGAGCTTGGAGTCAATTTGTCTGGGCTAGCACTTTTTTCTGCTGTTTTAACTTAAGGAATAATTACTAGAGAGTGTACATGTGAAATGCCATTTATTGTTGTAGCTTCCTGAGCAGGTGTTAGCTTGCTAAATAATGTAGCCTGTTGACATGGAATTCCCCGGTTAAGTGTCAAAATTATGTAATATGTATACTGGAAAACCTAAGTGTCAGAAATGATGTAATCTGGAAGAGCCCAGCAGAGATGGTTGTTTGTGATTTTAAAAACTATTGCCCAGAGAGAGACTGTAAGTATTTTGATCTTGGACATCAAAATCAGCACTGCCTATGCTCTATATGTGTAAGTTATTTTAGAAGTATGTTTTCTTGTAGCAATAGCTAGGAATTAGAAAAAGATTAGACTAAGTGTTGTTCTATTATGTCAGAACTGTACTACTGAATTATTTTAAGTTTCTGTGTGATCTTTGAACTCTTGAATAGCACTGTGGTGTAGTAGTATTGTCTTATGTTTTTAGTATTTATTATTAAATATTTTTAAATCCTTATCAACTGTGGCTGGTTTATGTAAAGATAAATTAAGCTCTAGAGTACATTGCATACTTATAAGTGATCCTGTACTAAGCCCTTCCAATAAGCCTTGATTGCTTAATTACACTACTATTGGATAATAATATTACACAGTAATAACTGGAAACCCTTTTAAGGGCCTTTGGGTAGCTGATAACTATTAGCTGGTGGTGGCAGGAATTACTACCGTATAGTCTGGGTAAAGTGGCACAGCTGGAGAATCTGTGTCAGCCTTTCCCAGGAGTGTCTGTGAAGTTGTATAAATAATTATCTCAAAGTGTGTGTGTGTGTGTGTGTGTGTGTGTGTGTGTGTGTGTGTTAGGTATGTGGGCAAGGACATGAAGCACTAGCTGGACAGAGAAGGTATTGGAGGTTAGCTTGCCAGCTAAGGTGAGATCTGGACCCTATAGCTGTGCCAGTGGGGAGTCATACTGGGGGTCTGGGGAGCAAGGGAGCAACCAGCCCAGACTGATTGTGATCTCTGTGTGCACTTAAAGGAAATTGCACTTTACTGTGTGTATTTGTTATCCTTTCTCCCATATGAGATGACCACTCTGGTATTAGTGGTGAGGATTGAGGCTCCTTGATTTCTGAGCCAGGGCACGGGTGTCACAGTGTATTATAAATACAATGTATACACTATGTATTGTAAATATAATGTATACAGTATGCATTATAAATATAATATATACAGTATGTATTATAAATATAATATATACAGTATGTATTATATGTATTATGGCAGAAATATATAATCCTTAAAGTATAAGTCCCTCTGTATTCCATACTGACAGAACACAAAAGTGCTACTTCACAAGAATTAACATATTCTTTCATGACCAAA
>NC_056746.1:1336534629-1336547129 GCF_019279795.1 Protopterus annectens | reverse complement strand
GTATACAATATTAGGTTCATAGGTTCATAGGTTCATACTAGTCTATCTGCCCTAGAGCATTTGTAAGCCTAGTCAGAGTGTGTTTGGCTTTCGCCACCCATTTTAAATTAATTTTGCTATGCCCTTTTTCAAGGTTAGTATACTGTGCCTCTGTCTAACAGCCTACGATCCCCCATCCACTCAACAAAATTCCTCTTGAAGAGAGTCAATGAGGGACTCTGCCTAACCTGGACTGGGATTTTATTCCAGAGTGAAGGGAGCATCTGTGTTATGAATATGTCCCTCCAGCATGTCCTATTTATTTCAGTGCTGAGGTTCAAGTCTCTCGAGTGCATAGCTCGAAGGGATTTGGATTTTCTGAGGTGCAGCATGTCCATTAATTCCGGGTTGGACATGGCTTTATACGTCAGGCACAGATCGCCTCTGAGCAGGTGGTATGCCACTGAGTAGAGCTGGAGTTTCTTTAACTGGGCAGCATATGGCATCTGTTTGAGCCCTTTGATCCTCTTGGTGAGGTACTTTTGGGGTCTTTCCAGTTGCTGCAGGTGTCTGGTAAGGTACATCCCAAAAGGGGCATTGTACTCAATTATGGGCCTGATGAGGGATGAGTAAAGAGGCACGATGACCTCCCCTGATCTAGATGTGAATCCCTTCATGATTACGTGGGCTATATAAAATGTTTTTCTAACCACTTTGGCCACGTGGTTGTCAAATGAGAGATTGCTATCAACTTGGGTCCCCAGGTCCCTAATTACTTCTTCCATACTTAATGGATTACCACCTATGTGGTAATTTGTGGGCACTTTGTTTTTGCCAAAGGGGATGACTATACACTTTTTGGCGTTTAGCTTGAGGCCATGGCTCTGGCACCAGTTGTCTGTTTCTATGAGGCCTTTTGGAGGACGCTTGTGTCGGCTGGAGAGTCGATTATGGCACCCAGTTTGCAGTCATCTCCGAACTTGGTCAGCCACAGTCCTTCCATGTTGGCCTGCACCTCCAAGAAATATATACCGAACAAGAGAGGTCCTAGGACTGAGCCTTGTGGGATGCCACTTGTAACTGGTTTGGAGTCTGACATGGCTCCAGCAATTCTAATCAAGTGGGTTCTGTCCTTGAGCCAGTTTGCAACCCATCTAGTGACATAGGGGTTTATATTTAAGCTGGTGAGCTTATCTATAATGCCCGAGTGGGGTATTGTATTGAAGGCTTTTGCGAGGTCCAGGCAGGCTGTGTGGACCACCTTCCCCTCAGCAATGGCCTTGGTGACTATTTCAAAGAAATCGACCAGGTTTAAGAGGCAGGATCTGCCCTTAACAAAGCCGAACTGGGTAGGATGCAGTGTCTGTAGGTCCCCAATATCTTTATTTATGAGGTCCATGATGATCCTTTCCATAGCTTTGCAGACCAAGCTAGTCAGGCTTATGGGGCGATAGTTTTCAGGATCCGTTGAGTCTCCACCTTTGTGGAGAGGGACCACTGTTGTTGTATGCCACTCTTTGGGTACATATCCTGTGGTAAGGCTGAGATTTAACAGTAGTTTTATGTTTGGGTTTAGCTCTTCTTGGAGTTCATGTAGGATGCAGCCCGGGACACCATCTGGTCCCATTGATGCTGTGTTTTTTGCTTTGGAGAGGGCGGCTCTTACCTGAGCATCTGAGATGTCAGGGGGGCAGCACTCTGCTGGGATAGATATTTGCCCTTTTGGTGGGGAGGGGGGAGAAGTTTGCGCTGAACCTGTCAGCTAGGATGTTGGCAATGTCTGTGGGTTCAGTGTATTTTTTGTCATTTTGGACTAATTCTGAGCATATCTGGGAATTCCCACCCAGGTTCCTAACATAACTAAAGGAAGCCTTGTGATTATCTTTAGTGTCCTGTGCAATTTTTATCTCGAAGCTGGCCTTAGACGATTTTATGAGTGCCCGTAGTTTTTTGCTAACACTGATTAGAGATGCCTTCCCTTTTTGGGATTTTGCTCTATCATGTAGTAGCTTCCTCCTTCTATTGTATAGTTTGTTTATGGCTGGGGTCCAGCAGACAGGACGTCTGCCTTTGGAGGATTGGGTCTTGGTTTTATTTGGGATTGCATGATCCATGTATTCCTGAAGGTGTTCATAGAATGTGTTTATAAAGGATTCTGTGGTCTGGGCCGTATTTTCCACAGACCCGGGGGCTTTGAAGGATTCCACCTCAGTTTTGAGGAGTGTGAAATTTGCTTTAGAGAAGTTTTTCACTGTGGTTTTCTGGGCAGGGGGTGGAGTCAGAATGTGAATATTCAGTGTTCTCAGGAAGGCCGAGTGGGGTTCCTGGGTTTGGGAGGGTGGTCTGTAGCAGGCTATAAACTGGAAGGCAGTTTTACCCACTGTTAGTTGCACATGGATAGTCTCTGATGCTTCGTGCTGTGCCACCAACCTGGAGGCGTGGGTATCTTTGACGAATATTGGTACTCCCCCTCCTTTTCTAGTTTGGTCCAAGTTTTGGGCCGAAAAGCATGGTATGAGGTATAACCTGGTAGTGCTGGGGTGCTCTCGGGAGCCGTGAACCAGGTTTCTGTTACTGCAGAGATATTGATGTTCTCCATGCTAAGGAGAGTTTCTAGTGCATGCATCTTGAGGTTTAGACTTCTGGTGTTGAGTAGCATTACTCTTAGTTTCTTATCCCTTGTGATACCTATGGAGGTGGGTTTGTCTTTTGAGCCTTGCCTAAAAAGGCACTATGGGGGTAGCAAGAGCCTTTGCCAATATCCAAAAGCCCAGGGGTGACAGGTGCAAGCCGTCCCTAGCGAAGCATCGTGGCTTGTCGAGCATGTCATCCCAGGCTGACAGGCATTGGATCCCCTTTGAATGACAGCAATACTTAAGCCAATTGTTGAAATTGATCATCTTGTCTTCATATTGTGGCATCATTCTTGGTGAGGGTAAGATGCTACTCAAGGTCAGGGTCATACCGGCCTGGGCTACATGCTCAGAGAGCTCCTCTATGTCTCTTTTCATGTAGTCCAGGGAGGTACGTCTCAGGTCATTCACACCAGCATGGACAATGACTGAGTCATATTTGTACTTGCCTTGGTGTGACCTGAGTGCTTGTGTTATGTGGCGGATCCTAGTGCCCAACAGGCAGCTCACCGTGACCTTCTCCTTGTTCAGCCTGGTGAGAGGGACGTCAGTGTGCCTGACGATAGAGTCACCTATTACAAGTGTATCAGGTGTGTTGTTTAGCCTTAATTTGTGACTGTTCAGCAAACTGGCTTTGTGAGCTATGTGTTGCGCATGTTTTGTTTTGGGGTAGCGGTTGCTTGGGTGTCTGCTTTGGATTGCTCTGCTGCTTAGGCAGATTTTTATTTAGAGCCTCCGAGTATGTTTTTGTGTGCTTATGTGCTTGGTTTGCTGTCATGGTAGGTCTATGTGAGACTGGAATTGTAGTGAGTGTGGTTTCCTTCTCCTCCTGACTGGTTATGCCAGTACTGAGTTGAGAGAGCATAGCCTCCAGTTTGGCTATATGGTTGCATCTCTCATGTGTTGGAATTTGTTGGGAGGAGGACAGGGTTGTCTGTGTACATGAAGTAGTTGTAACATTGCCTTAAGATTCCCAGATTCACCAGCTGGACTGGAGAGGAGATTGACAATTGACCTTTGGACATGCTAGAATAATATTGGAAATTCCTTTATAATTGAAAACAGGGCCAATGGGGAACAAGGTACTCAAGGGGAGTTTGTGAGGGTGTAGTGCTTTTAATTTTTATATTTTCCTGAAACATCATCTTTTGGGATTGAAAGGGCACATAAACCCTTGAGAACACCTTCAGAGAAGGACAAGTCACCTCTACATTCACTAAAAGTTAAGTTTATGTCCAGCAATGTAGTCTACCCCACCTATTAAAATAGTTGAACATGTAATCAGATATGACAATTACTATTCCAGTAAAGTAATGAATAAAGGGAAATTCTGCCACTGATTTAAAAAACTTAAAAAGAAAAATATTAAAGCTACTTTGGTGTTTCCTGTAATGATCACACCATTTCTTTATGAAGGAATTAAAGTATTTGACACAATGGAAGAAGCATCT
This sequence comes from Protopterus annectens, assembly GCF_019279795.1. Taxonomy (NCBI): domain Eukaryota; kingdom Metazoa; phylum Chordata; order Ceratodontiformes; family Protopteridae; genus Protopterus; species Protopterus annectens. Next base: position 1,336,543,066 of record NC_056746.1, on the reverse strand, counting down.
ATAATTGCTAATAAAAATAAAATCCTTAACAACAAAGAAATGGACTGCAATGCTGCATCTCTCAAGAGAAAGAATGAGCCAAATTCATTGAAAAATACTTCTAAAGTTAAAAAGCTTAAAACAATTGGCATTTATTTTCTAATTGCAGGACCTTTATTTTCTGAAACAACAGATGTACCCTCTAAGTAAAGGGTTTATTTAGAACTTTAATCTTCACACCATATATTAAGTATAAGTTTATGTTTTAAACTAAAGCATTTGACATGATACGAAACTTACAGATGCATTTCTAAATGTTAAATTATGAGAATGATATTAAACTATAATTAATAGAGTTGGTAACTTTCAGTCTATATAAAATAAGAATTTTATTTTATTTGTTTTAATTTTACTTGATATGTGCATTACTAGGTTCATTTAATGTCAACTCTAAGTAATATCATAGGATGGCAGGATCATAGGAGATTAGTAGGCTATCGACCAGGAGGTCATTTCAACCTAACAATTTCAACCCAATGTAATATCTTAGAAGTGCTAGTCAGTAACCAAGATTGCATTTAGTGATGACTGCCCATGTCTAGGAGGGTTGTGGGTGCAATCCCCTGTAAGAATTTATGGTGCCCCATCCATTCATCTGGGTTCCTCTTGGACAGTGTCAGAAAGGTGCTTTGTTTCACATGAATTGGTAGCTTTTTCCAAAGATGTGGCAGTCACTGGAGATAAATCTGTCCCTCCAGCATGTCCTATTTAAGTCACAGGCCATATTTAAGTCCCTGGAATGGGTAGCCCTAGACCCATTTGATTTATGGATAAGCAGTAAGTTCATTAGGTTTGGGTCATGAATTGTTCTGTAGGCCAGGCATAAGTTTCCCCTAAGAAGTCTATATGATATGGAATATAGTGACAGGGATTTTAGTCAGTCCATGTAAGGCATATGCTAGATGCCCTTGATCTTCTTTGTTAGATACCTCTGAGGTCTCTCTAACTGCTGCAGGTGCTTCGTAAGGTACATGCCGAATCGAGTATTATACTCAATTATGGGCGGATAAGTCCAGAGTATGGGGGTGGTTATAACCTCTTTTAGTCTCAAGGTGATACCTTTACTAATCAAGTGTGCTATGCAGAAAGCTTTCCTTACTATGATAGACATATGGTGTTCAAAGTTAAGGTCTCATTCAACCTGTGATCCTAGCTCCCTTATCACTTCATGGCTACTTAGGGTATTGTTGTTGATTTGATAGTGTGAAGGGACATTGTTTGTACCAAAGGGAATTATTATGCATTTCTTTGCAGTCAGTTGGAAGCTGTGACTAATACAGCAGTTGCTGGTCTGCATGAGTCCCTCCTGGAGTATACTGACATCATTTGGGGGTTCAATGATTGAACCTAGACTGCAGTAGTCTGCAAACTTGGTCAGCCACAACCCCTTAGTTTTGACCTGAATTTTTGAGAAGTATATACCGAACAGTAGGGGGCGCACTGCTAATGCCTGTGGCATCCTGCTGGTAACATTTCTTTTCAGAAATGATCATGGAGGAGCTCAGTAAATGGATGTTTTGGCCTGGGTTTTAAGGGAAAATTTGTTGAATTTAGCTGTCCAGCTTTGGTGCACAATTGCAGGGCAGTGAGTGATGATGCGTGATGTGCAAACAAACAGAAACCTGCTCAAATGCAGGGCCTAAATACCAGAAGCTAAAGCTTGAAAAAAACTTGGTGATGTGGAGTCACCCATTGACAGTGTGTGCCTGGTTTCTAAGGCAGCTGACAACCCATCTTATAATAAAAGGGTTTACATTTAGCTTGCTACCTTTATCAATAATTCCTAAATGTGAGATTGCGTTGAAGCATGCTGTGTGCACAGATTTGCCCTCATCAGTGGCCTTGGTCACACTTTCAAAGAAATCCACCAGATTTAACAAGCAGGATCTGCCCTTTATGAATCCAAATTGGGTAGGATCCAGGGTTTGGAGGTCACTTATTTCTTTATTTATGAGGTCCATAATGATACGTTCCATGGCCTTACAGATGAGGCTGTCAGGCTTATGGCTCTGTAATTCCTGCTGCACATCCTTGGGTTCAACCCTTTAGGTTATGTACATAGCTATAAAAGGCCATATGTTTATTGCTGGCAGTACTTGCTAGGTTTCTCTCAAAGAAGCTCTTGGAGGATTTGACAAGTTGTCTGAGGAAGTCTTACTGACGAATAGCGACTAATAAACTTTAACTATGCTAAAATCCTTATTTTGGAGTCCACCTAGTGCTTTTTGGTGTATTTTTTTTGTTTGTTTTTTGCTTTTTGTTGGGCTATGAACAATGTATTCCAGGGAATTTGAATTCACAAAGTCAATGACATTTTTTGTGCTAGTGAGTTTGGGCTAGAGTAGGTTTTCCAGTTGATGATGAGATAATTGAAATCTCCCATAACCAGCGTGTTCAGTAAAATTTGGATTGTCTTCAGTTTGGTTAAGTAGGCTTTGTGAGTGTCATGACCCATGGAGGGGGATGTATAACTTGCTAGGACTTGAACATGAGTCTTACTCACTATAACCTGGACCTGGAGTAATTCCATGGAATTGTCCAGTCTAACTAGATGGGAGGTGAATGTATCTCTAATATAGATTGAAACACCACCTCCTTTGGTTTTCCCATATTCATTTTGTGGTCTAAAGGTGAGGAAGGCATTGTAGCCTTGCAGGGTTGAGGTACTCTCTGAGGCCATAGGTTCATAGATTCATAGGTAGGTGCTAGGCTATCTGCCCGAAGGCATTTATAAGCCTAGGCAGAATGTGTTGGCTTTCACTGCCCCCTTAGATTAGTTCCCTGTGTCTCTGTCCAGCAGAGCCACTGAAGTGATCCCCGGGGTAAACTTTCTGTTTCCCATCCACTCGTCAAGGTTTCTTTTGAAGAGGGTTAGTGAGGAGCTCTGCCTAATGTAGATTGGAATCTTGTTCCAAAGCATGGGAAGTCTCTGAGACATGAGTCTATCCTTCCAGCATGTCCTATTTATTGTTGTGGTGTGGTTTAGATCCCTAGAGTGTGTGGTTCAAGGGGATAAGGTTTTCTTTAGGTGGAGCATGTCCATCAATTCTGGGTTGGACATGGCCTTGTATGTCAGGCAGAGATCACCTCTGAGTAGGCGGTATACAACCGAGTACATCTGGAGTTTCTCCATAAACCAGATTTCTGTGACTGCACAGACATCTACATCTTCTAGTGATAGAAGGGCTTCCAGAGAGTGCAGTTTGTGATTTAAGCTCCTAGCATTTAGCAACATGACCCTTATTTTGTTCAGATTGGTTAATTTCACATCAGTAATGTTGTTTTTCATACTTTGCCTAAAAAAGGCACTATGGGGAGGCAAGAGCCTTTGTCAACAGTATAAAGCCTAGAAGTGCCAGGTGCAAACCATCTCTGGCAAATCAATAAGGTTTGTCGACCATGGCTTCCCAGGCAGACAGGAACTGGTTCCCCTTTGAATGACACCAAAAACTAAGCCAGTTATTGAAATCAATTCATTTTTTGTTTATACTGTGCAATCGTTCTAAATGAGGGTAGTATGCTGCTCAAGGCTAGAGACATACCTGCCTGGGACACATACTCAAAGCTCAACCATGTATCTCTTCATATAGTCCAGTGAAGTACATCTCCGTTCATTCACACCAACATGAACTCTGACAACAGAGTCATAACAGTACTTGTTGCTTCGGGACCTGCGTACATTCATGATTTAATGAATCCTGACACCAGACAGACAGCTGACCATGACTTTCTTCTTGTCTCACTATTGAGTCTCCAGTGACAAGAAAACTTGTGGTTTGAGTGCTATGCCTTATGGGCTTGGTGGGTGAGACTCTGGTGTTGCTATGTGTCATGGGTGCTGTGGACACTGTGTTAGATGTAGCAATCTTGTGTTTTGTAGGTCTCTGGTGTTTCAGAAATTTTTTCAAGAGAACCTCTGTGTTTGTGGATTTACGTGTTTGATGAGTGCTATGTTTAGTGGTGTGTGTATGAGTAGTGGTGCTGTGTGAATATGTAGCGGTGGGCGAGTTGACAACCTTCTCCGTGTTACTGTTTCTGAGGGGGAGAAAGAGCATGGATTTTATATTCTTGGTGTAAATGCATCTCCCACACTCTGTACTAGATTGTGTTATTAGCAGAGAGTTATCTGTGTACATAAGGCAGTTGCTACACTGCCTCAAGAGAACCAAGTCAAAAAGGTTGGCAGGAGAAACAATTGTAGTCCAACTGTCCATACTGTCAGGTTGAAGACTATTGTCACTAGGGGTGGCTTTTCAGAAATGATCATGGAGGAGCTCAGTAAATGGATGTTTTGGCCTGGATTTTAAGGGAAAATTTGTTGAATTTAGCTGTCCAGCTTTGGTGCACAATTGCAGGGCAGTGAGTGATGATGCGTGATGTGCAAACAAACAGAAACCTGCTCAAATGCAGGGCCTAAATACCAGAAGCTAAATCTTGAAAAAATACTCTAATAAAATTCCAAAGGTCAAATGGGGATGCTTATTCCTATCCCTAGACTGGCCTCCCTTTATCAGTCAGGTTCTAAACATCACAATTCTCTCACAAAAGTACAATAGGCCCCTTCTAATCCAAGATGTCCTGGAAAACATGCTCAGAACAAACAAACCACTACAAACAGTTCCAGAAGAAGCAAGCCTGAATCTGGACTATGCTACAGCTACTAGCTACCCTAGCTTCAGCAGGAAACACTAGGGAATGTTTAACACCCCAGACCGGTAGCAGTGAGACACTGAAATAAACACTAAAAACAGCTGAAAATCAGCCAGGAGGCTCTTAAGAATGATTTAACCAGTTAACAGATCAGTTAATTAAATACTGCTTGGTGGAAAAACCAGAGCAGGCAGAAGAGATAGCTTCAAAAAAGCAAAACAATACCAGTAAATACTTAAACACTGAAAACAACAAAAAAGCTTTCTAAACAGTGAAAAAGCAATAACATTTGATTTACAGTAACAGAGTAACAGGCAATTGCAGTACAACAGTGTAGTTTAGTACAAGGTAAATACATGGAGTATAAAAGTAGGCAGCAGGAAATAAAAAATGTACAGTAAATAGTATAAATTAGCAAAACAAGGCAACTTATGTTTTTTGGAAGCTCAGAAGCCTCTAGACCTCTAGTATCTCAGCTCAGAGTTGTGACTGGTATCCAACCTCAGTTCAGCTTGGTACAAACAAGTAGAAGCCTGCTCAAATGCAGGGTCTAAATACCAGAAGCTAAAACTTGGAAAAAACTCTAACAAGATTCAAAAGAACCAATGGGGATGCTTATTTCAAGCCCTAGACCGGCCTCCATTTATCAGTCAGGTCCCAAACATCAAAATTCTCTCACAAAGGTGACTCGATAGTGAGGCACCCTGATGTCCCACTCATTAGGTTGAATATTGGCCTGTCAGGTGCCAAGATCCATCACATAACACATGCACTCAAGTCCCTCAACAACAGATACAAATATGACTCTATCATTGTACATATGGGTGTCAATGAAATGAGACGTATCTCCCTGGACTACATGAAAAGAGACATGGAGGAGCTCTCGGATTATGTAGCCCAGGTGGGTATGACCCTAGCCCTGAGCAGCATCCTACCATCACCCAGAATGATACCACAGTACAAGCAGAAAATTATTGATTTCAACAATTGACTAAATTTCTGGTGTCATTCTAAGGGGATCCAGTATCTGTCTGCCTGGGATGACATAAGTGACAGACCTCAATGCTTTGCCAGAGATGGTCTGCATCTGTCACCCCTGGGCTTCTGGATACTGGCCAAGGCTCTTGCCAACCCTATAGTGCCTTATTTATTTAGGCAGTGTTCCAAAGACCAAATTACCACAGTAACAGCTACAAACAAATGCAATCTAAGGGCCCTGCTGCTCAACGCTAGAACTCTAAATCTCAAAAGGCACTCACTCAAAGCACTCCTTAAAATGGAGAACACAGACATTTGTGCTGTAACAGAGGCCTGGTTCAAGGCAGCAGAAAGCACCCCTGCACTACCAGGCTATAACTCATTCCACACCTTTTGGCCCCAGAACTTGGAGCAAAGCTCCAAAGGCAGTGGTGTTTCCATATTCATAAAGGATGCGCACACCTCCAGACTGGTAGCCCAACATAATGCATCAGAGATACTTCAGGTGCAGCTAACATTGGGTAAGACCGAGAATCAGGTCGTAGCCTGCTATAGGTCCCCAACCATGTCCCAAGACTTACACTCCACATTCCTATGCACCCTGGAGAATATTAGGGTCCAACATAACACTCTCTTACTAGGTGACTTCAACTACCCCTCCATTAACTGGGAAAACTACTCCTGTACCAATACATTTCCCCAACATTTCCTGGAGTTCATTAATTCAAATGCCCTGGTCCAGCTCATTCTTAACCCCACTAGAGGTAGCAACATCCTTGACCTGGTCATTACTAACATGGGTGACCGTTGCTCTACACAGATAATCAGCCTATCCCTGGTTAGATCCAACCACAAACTAATCACCTTGGAAATCCACATCCCAGTGAGTATACAGAACATAAAATAGATCTTATAAGTATGTTTTTGGAAATTATTTTGGAGAACAACGTTTTTGTATATGATAATAATACATACATCTAGCGTGATGGCGTGGCTCTGGGCACATCCTGTGCCAATAGCTACGCCAACATGTTTCTAGCTATGTGGGAAGAAGAACTTTTTAAGAATGCATGGCATCAGGACAGGATTCAGTTCTATCGACATTTTGTCGATGATGTCTTTTTCATATGGGAAGGAGACAGAAGAGCTGGAAAGATATATTGTGACTATGAACAATATGACCACATTTCTGAAATTTACATCCAATTATTCAGATACTAGGATTGAATATTTAGATGTTTTTTGTAGAGAGGGCAACAAATACACACGTTAATACAGGAGTCTATAGAAAAAAAAAATGTTACAGGAATACCCTCCTACATTGACATAGTATGCACCCTACATACATATTTAATAATATTGTCAAGGGACAAAGCATGAGAATAACACATCTAAATGCAACAGAAGAAGGATACCAACAGGAAATCAACACCTTTAAACATAGGCTCCTTAAACGTGGCTATAAAGAATTTGAGATTAAATCAGGGCTGCAGGACATCAACCATTTGTGAGAAAATAGAGCAGTTCCATACTATTCAGCTCAGGTATATTGTCCTAGCCAGCAGAAGGATAATATGTCTCAGTTAAAAATACCAATGTATTATACTAGTAACAACAAAGATTTAATGGAATTAATTAGTAGTCACTGGCATATCCTTTTGATGGATGAGGATTTAAGGAATATAGCTGGGGAAAAACCCAAGTTTCAATATAAGAACAAACCCAATCTTAAAATACTATTGTGTCATCCTGCAGTAAATACTAGCAACCATACTTATACTGGTACTCACTGCTGTGGTAAGTGTAATTTCTGTGTATGCATTCAAACAGGAGATAGTTTTGTATATCCAGACACAGGCCAATATTATAGATTTCACGTGTCTGCATATTGCGGTACTGACCATGTGCTATATTTGGCTGTATGTCATAGATGTCAATCATTTTATGTCGGTAAAACTGGCAGAGCATTTCGGACTAGAATTGGAGAACATCTATACGCTATCAGGATAGGTCATATTACTAATGCTTCGGCTAAACATGTTATGGCACAAGGACAAGAGCATACCTCTCGGTTTATGGTTATAGATCATACCACTCCCTTAAAGAGAGAGGGTAATATACATAATAATACAGAGAAAAAATAAATTAATTGGATCATGAGAATGAGGGCGGACAAAGGCTTAAATGAGACAGCCTCAGTTAAACCTGTCCTAAAAGCTAGACCGTTAACCATAAGATAGCCATTTTATACAAAAAGCACGGGATGTGGATTTGTCTTTGCATAACAACTGATATACACATATGCTAAAACTATTATTAGAAAACATTTATATATATTATTTGGCTTACAATTATGTTATTTAATCTTCTATAAACATTAATAGATATATTAACTGGCATTATATATCTTGATGTCTCTGATATTATATATAGTTTTTATCCTTGGTCAAAATCTGTAAATGTACTCTGTAGGGGGTGGCTACATGAAAATCTCCATGTTATCTGGGCGTTCTGACTGCACCTAGCGGTGTATTTAATTTGCATTATAGTTCACTTCCTCGTATGTACGAAGTAGGATATTATGAATAATTTAGACAAGATTGCATAATCTCTTGTCTTCATACTGCTTTTAATTTAAAGCAGAAGTATTAAGTGGTAAGGAATGTGTAGATTTCCAGCTAAGAAGCATATATCTCAGATTTCTTGCATCATAACCAGAAGGCGTGCATTATGGTGAGGTAACATACCACTGTACCATTTCACTTTATAT
>NC_056746.1:1336527129-1336529629 GCF_019279795.1 Protopterus annectens | reverse complement strand
TGGACATACTGAAGATTCACAAACAAAATTTCTTCTGTTTCTTGTAAATCTCATTATATGGACAACTTGGAATATAAGAACATTGTTACTGGCAAAGGCTTTTTTCCTACTGGGGAGCCACTTTGTTTTTTGCATTCAGCTACTGACTGTATTGCTCCATTAATAATATATTCGAGTTATGCACACACTGTGGACATCATACTTGGTTACATTCATGTACAACTTATGTGTTCTGCATTATTGAACATTTCTATTTTGTAAATGCATTTATAAATTTTTTTCATTATTTGTCAGCCCATGTGGTTGTTGTTATTGAAATATAAGCTTTAGTGTACACATATTATTTCATTTTCGAATCCTATAAAGGGTCTTAGCTTTTTGTAGGCTTTGTTCTTGCGCAAATTGTTATTCTACATGTCACCACAAGATTTATTAAGCTCTTGATGCTCTTTGTTTTTACAAAAGAATTGTCATTACTAAACTTTGGAAACATGAAACAGTTTTTTCTCTAAAAATACTGTTTGGATCATGAATATATATATATATATATATATATATATATATATATATATATATATATATATATATATATCTATATATCTATATATATATATAAATATATATATATATATATATATATATATATATATATATATATATATATATATATATATATATATATATATATATATATAAATATATATGTTCTTTTGGTTAGATAATTTCATGCTTTCTTGCTATTTGGTCTTGTGTGTAACTTCTTCCCAAGGTGGGTGTGAAAACAACTACCACATTTAAAAGACTGTGAACGGGAACTTAATTTGCCTGAAACTGCATACTACCTCTCTCCTTCCACACCCATCCACAGTCTTCCAACACAGATAACTCAATCACCATGTCACTCCCACAACCATATCATCCCATTATACTTGCCTTCCCTATTCATCTGTCTTTCCTTTTTCTCCTTCATTACTACTTATTATCATCCACTTAACACAATGCACTGTATCAAATCCCTCACCCTAGCATACACCACAAACCACCCCTTCATACCTGCAAACGCACAACCAATTATCCTTCACCCTTTAATTTGTCAACTCATCTCTCCTATCCATTACACCTCACAATCCAAAAAATACCCCAGCCTCAAACACCACTCCCTAACTGTATTCTACCTTAAACCCATTACCAGCATTGCAGCCCAACTACTACTAGGAGGTGATAACCCCCCCAACCCTGGCCCAACATACAACACCCATACCACACCCAACCCCATCCTCCCATTTAAGCATAAACTCACTGATTTACTTATTCTAAACCTAAACATTCACAGTGTGATAAATAAAATAGAGCAGTTACATGGAATTATCTCTGTATACAACCCAGACATTATAGTGATTACAGAAACATGGCTTAAACCCCACATTAAAGATAACTCTATAACTCCACCTGGCTTCAACAACAACTTAAGAGTTGATAGACCTCACCGAAAAGGTGGTGGCATTGCCCTTCTTTACAATTCCAATTTAAAAGTCCAGCTCCTTCAAAAAGAACCCCCAGATTTCAAAACTGCCGAGACCCTATTCACCAAAATCCTACTAAACCAACACAAACAACTAAACCTACTCAGCATTTATATATCACCAGGAGACAACCTTAAGACACTAGAATCTATATTCCACTGGGCTTCCCACTCCCTGTCCTAATAAACATTACTCTTAGGTGATGTCAACATAGACTGGAACACTATACATTCACCCATAGCCACCAACCACATAAACCTATATAATTTCATACAACTCATACACTCACCCACAAGAATTGGCAAAACCACCAAACGAGAATCCACCTTAGACTGGATCTTGACTAACCACCCCAATACTGCCCACCTATCTGGAATACTACCTGACTCCCTCAGTGACCATAACCCAACCTTTCTCCTTCGGCACAAAATAAAATCTACTAACACACTCGCTCTCTTACAAATCTGTTCCCAAACAAACTTCTCCCCAGAACAATTCTCAGAAGAATCCTGTGACTGGGCTCCCATAAAAACCCTTCCACTGGATAATGCAGCAGAATACTTTAATGCCAAATTCCTAGAGATTTTAAACCAACTAGCCTCACTAAAAACTGTAAGATTGCGAAGTAACCCTGCCCCCTGGTTAAACAAAGCCACAAAAATCTTACTCAAGACTAGAGACAAAGCTTGGATAACTTGGCAAAAATACAAAACTCCCGTAACAAGGCAAAGCTTTGCTGAGCTCAGAAATAAAGCAAAAATGCAGGTTAGGTTGGACAAGAAACACTACTATATTTCCCTACAAAGTAAACATAACAACAACTCACAGAAATTCTGGGCTGCAGTGAACAACATCCTCCAGCCTGGTAAAGCCACCACACCACCCCCAAATATCACAGGTAATGATCCACACAGTCTCTAGTTTTAATAACTACTTTACCTCTTCAATACTGAACCTGGTAAGTGCTATATCACCTA